>NW_026912157.1:0-72500 GCF_963662255.1 Cinclus cinclus | reverse complement strand
CTTTTCCCCAAGCCAAAATCAAGAGCCCACTTGGCAGATGTCATTTTGTAGGGCGCGTTTGGGCCTCTGATGGCAGCCAGGTTTGGAGGAGGGGGCAGCTTTGGTCTGGGAGAAATCCTCGTCCTTATGGAATTTTTGTAGGCAAAAGCCCAGCACAGGCCGCAGGCTAGTTAGGCAAGTTGGCTCCGAAAGGAGGCACTTTTCCCCAAGAAGCCAAACTCAAGAGCCCACTTGGCAGGTGTCATTTTGAAGGGCGCGTTTGGGCCTCCGATGGCAGCCAGGTTTGGAGGAGGGGGCAGCTTTGGTCTGGGAGAAATCCTCGTCCTTATGGAATTTTTTGAGGCAAAAGCCCTGCATGGGCCGCCGGCAAGTTGACTCCGAAAGGAGGCACTTTTCCCCAAGAAGCCAAACTCAAGAGCCCGCTTGGCAGATGTCATTTTGTAGGGCGCGTTTGGGCCTCCGATGGCAGCCAGGTTTGGCGGAGGGGCAGCTTTGGTCTGGGAGGAATCCTCGTCCTTATGGAATTTTTGTAGCAATCGTCCGGGACGGGACGCAGGCAAGTTGGTTTTGAAAGGAGTCACTTTTCCCCAAGAAGCCAAACTCAAGAGCCCACTTGGCAGATGTCATTTTGTAGGGCGCGTTTGGGCCTCCGATGGCAGCCAGGTTTGGAGGAGGGAGCAGCTTTGGTCTGGGAGAAATCCTTGTCCTTCTGGAATTTTTGTAGGCAAAAGCCCAGGACGGGCCGCAGGCAAGTTAGGCAAGTTGGCTTTGAAAGGAGGCACTTTTCCCCAAGAAGCCAAACTCAAGAGCCCACTTGGCAGGTGTCATTTTGTAGGGCGCGTTTGGGCCTCCGATGGCAGCCAGGTTTGGAGGAGGGGGCAGCTTTGGTCTGGGAGAAATCCTCGTCCTTCTGGAATTTTTGTACTCAAAAGCCCAGGACGGGCCGCAGGCAAGTTAGGCAAGTTGGCTCCGAAAGGAGGCACTTTTCCCCAAGAAGCCAAACTCAAGAACCCACAATGCAGATGTCATTTTGTAGGGCGCGTTTGGGCCTCCGATGGCAGCCAGGTTTGGAGGAGGGGGCAGCTTTGTTCTGGGAGAAATCCTCGTCCGTATGGAATTTTTGTAGGCAAAAGCCCTGCATGGGCCGCCGGCAAGTTGACTCCGAAAGGAGGCAATTTTCCCCAAGAAGCCAAACTCAAGAGCCCACTTGGCAGGTGTCATTTTGTAGGGCGCGTTTGGGCCTCCGATGGCAGCCAGGTTTGGAGGAGGGGGCAGCTTTGGTCTGGGAGAAATCCTCGTCCTTATGGAATTTTTGTAGGCAAAACCCCTGCATGAGCCGCAGGCAAATTGACTCCGAAAGGAGGCACTTTTCCCCAGAAAGCCAAACTCAAGAGCCCACTTGGCAGATGTCATTTTGTAGGGCGCGTTTGGGCCTCCGATGTCAGCCAGGTTTGGAGGAGGGGGCAGCTTTGGTCTGGGAGAAATCCTCGTCCTTATGGAATTTTTGTAGGCAAAAACCCCACATGGGCCGCAGGCAAGTTAGGCAAGTTGACTCCGAAAGGAGGCACTTTTCCCCAAGAAGCCAAACTCAAGAACCCTCAATGCAGATGTCATTTTGTGGGGCGCGTTTGGGCCTCCGATGGCAGCCAGGTTTGGAGGAGGGGGCAGCTTTGGTCTGGGAGAAATCCTCGTCCTTCTGGAATTTTTGTAGGCAAAAGCCCAGGACGGGCCGCAGGCAAGTTGGCTTTGAAAGGAGGTACTTCCACCCAAGAAGCCAAATTCAAGAGCCCACTTGGCAGATGTCATTTTGAAGGGCACGTTTGGGCCTCCGATGGCAGCCAGGTTTGGAGGAGGGGGCAGCTTTGGTCTGGGAGAAATCCTCGTCCTTATGGAATTTTTGTAGGCAAAAACCCCGCATGGGCCGCAGGAAAGTTAGGCAAGTTGCTTTGAAAGGAGGCACTTTCCCCCAAGAAGCCAAACTCAAGAACCCACTTGGCAGATGTCATTTTGTAGGGCGCGTTTGGGCCTCCGATGGCAGCCAGGTTTGGAGGAGGGGGCAGCTTTGGTCTGGGAGAAATCCTCGTCCTTATGGAATTTTTGTAGCAAAAGCCCAGGATGGGCCGCAGGCAAGTTAGGCAAGTTGGCTCCGAAAGGAGGCACTTTTCCCCAAGAAGCCAAACTCAAGAGCCCACTTGGCAGATGTCATTTTGTAGGGCGCGTTTGGGCCTCCGATGGCAGCCAGGTTTGGAGGAGGGGGCAGCTTTGGTCTGGGAGAAATCCTCGTCCTTATGGAATTTTTGTAGGCAAAAGCCCAGGACGGGCCGCAGGCAAGTTGGCTTTGAAAGGAGGCACTTCCACCCAAGAAGCCAAACTCAAGAGCCCACTTGGCAGGTGTCATTTTGTAGGGCACGTTTGGGCCTCCAATGGCAGCCAGGTTTGGAGGAGGGGGCAGCTTTGGTCTGGGAGAAATCCTCGTCCTTATGGAATTTTTGTAGGCAAAAGCCCTGCATGGGCCGCAGGCAAGTTGACTCCGAAAGGAGGCACTTTTCCCCAAGAAGCCAAACTCAAGAACCCTCAATGCAGGTGTAATTTTGTGGGGCGCGTTTGGGCCTCCGATGGCAGCCAGGTTTGGAGGAGGGGGCAGCTTTGGTCTGGGAGAAATCCTCGTCCTTCTGGAATTTTTGGAGGCAAAAGCCCAGGACGGGCCGCAGGCAAGTTAGGCAATTTGGCTCCGAAAGGAGGCACTTTTCCCCAAGAAGCCAAACTCAAGAGCCCACTTGGCAGATGTCATTTTGTAGGGCGCGTTTGGGCCTCTGATGGCAGCCAGGTTTGGAGGAGGGGGCAGCTTTGGTCTGGGAGAAATCCTCGTCCTTATGGAATTTTTGTAGGCAAAAGCCCAGGACGGGCCGCAGGCAAGTTAGGCAAGTTGGCTCCGAAAGGAGGCACTTTTCCCCAAGAAACCAAACTCAAGAACCCTCAATGCAGGTGTCATTTTGTAGGGCGCGTTTGGGCCTCCGATGGCAGCCAGGTTTGGAGGAGGGGGCAGCTTTGGTCTGGGAGAAATCCTCGTTCTTATGGAATTTTTGTAGTCTAAAGCCCAGGACGGGCCGCAGGCAAGTTAGGCAAGTTGGCTTTGAAAGGAGGCACTTCCACCCAAGAAGCCAATCTCAAGAGCCCACTTGGCAGATGTCATTTTGTAGGGCGCGTTTGGGCCTCCGATGGCAGCCAGGTTTGGAGGAGGGGGCAGCTTTGGTCTGGGAGAAATCCTCGTCCTTATGGAATTTTTGTAGGCAAAAGCCCATGACCGGCCGCAGGCAAGTTGGCTTTGAAAGGAGGCACTTCCACCCAAGAAGCCAAACTCAAGAGCCCACTTGGCAGGTGTCATTTTGTAGGGCGCGTTTGGGCCTCCAATGGCAGCCAGGTTTGGAGGAGGGGGCAGCTTTGGTCTGGGAGAAATCCTCGTCCTTATGGAATTTTTGTAGGCAAAAGCCCAGGACGGGCCGCAGGCAAGTTGGCTTTGAAAGGAGGTACTTCCACCCAAGAAGCCAAACTCAAGAGCCCACTTGGCAGGTGTCATTTTGTAGGGCACGTTTGGGCCTCCGATGGCAGCCAGGTTTGGAGGAGGGGGCAGCTTTGGTCTGGGAGAAATCCTCATCCTTATGGAATTTTTGTAGGCAAAAGCCCAGGACGGGCCGCAGGCAAGTTGGCTTTGAAAGGAGGTACTTCCACCCAAGAAGCCAAACTCAAGAGCCCACTTGGCAGATGTCATTTTGTAGGGCACGTTTGGGCCTCCGATGGCAGCCAGGTTTGGAGGAGGGGGCAGCTTTGGTCTGGGAGAAATCCTCGTCCTTATGGAATTTTTGTAGCAAAAGCCCAGGATGGGCCGCAGGCAAGTTAGGCAAGTTGGCTCCGAAAGGAGGCACTTTTCCCCAAGAAGCCAAACTCAAGAGCCCACTTGGCAGATGTCATTTTGTAGGGCGCGTTTGGGCCTCCGATGGCAGCCAGGTTTGGAGGAGGGGGCAGCTTTGGTCTGGGAGAAATCCTCGTCCTTATGGAATTTTTGTAGGCAAAAGCCCAGGACGGGCCGCAGGCAAGTTGGCTTTGAAAGGAGGCACTTCCACCCAAGAAGCCAAACTCAAGAGCCCACTTGGCAGGTGTCATTTTGTAGGGCACGTTTGGGCCTCCAATGGCAGCCAGGTTTGGAGGAGGGGGCAGCTTTGGTCTGGGAGAAATCCTCGTCCTTATGGAATTTTTGGAGGCAAAAGCCCTGCATGGGCCGCAGGCAAGTTGACTCCGAAAGGAGGCACTTTTCCCCAAGAAGCCAAACTCAAGAACCCTCAATGCAGGTGTAATTTTGTGGGGCGCGTTTGGGCCTCCGATGGCAGCCAGGTTTGGAGGAGGGGGCAGCTTTGGTCTGGGAGAAATCCTCGTCCTTCTGGAATTTTTGGAGGCAAAAGCCCAGGACGGGCCGCAGGCAAGTTAGGCAATTTGGCTCCGAAAGGAGGTACTTCCACCCAAGAAGCCAAACTCAAGAGCCCACTTGGCAGATGTCATTTTGTAGGGCGCGTTTGGGCCTCTGATGGCAGCCAGGTTTGGAGGAGGGGGCAGCTTTGGTCTGGGAGAAATCCTCGTCCTTATGGAATTTTTGTAGGCAAAAGCCCAGCACGGGCCGCAGGCTAGTTAGGCAAGTTGGCTCCGAAAGGAGGCACTTTTCCCCAAGAAGACAAACTCAAGAACCCTCAATGCAGGTGTCATTTTGTAGGGCGCGTTTGGGCCTCCAATGGCAGCCAGGTTTGGAGGAGGGGGCAGCTTTGGTCTGGGAGAAATCCTCGTCCTTATGGAATTTTTGTAGTCTAAAGCCCAGGACGGGCCGCAGGCAAGTTAGGCAAGTTGGCTTTGAAAGGAGGCACTTCCACCCAAGAAGCCAATCTCAAGAGCCCACTTGGCAGATGTCATTTTGTAGGGCGCGTTTGGGCCTCCGATGGCAGCCAGGTTTGGAGGAGGGGGCAGCTTTGGTCTGGGAGAAATCCTCGTCCTTATGGAATTTTTGTAGGCAAAAGCCCAGGACCGGCCGCAGGCAAGTTGGCTTTGAAAGGAGGCACTTCCACCCAAGAAGCCAAACTCAGGAGCCCACTTGGCAGGTGTCATTTTGTAGGGCGCGTTTGGGCCTCCAATGGCAGCCAGGTTTGGAGGAGGGGGCAGCTTTGGTCTGGGAGAAATCCTCGTCCTTATGGAATTTTTGTAGGCAAAAGCCCAGGACGGGCCGCAGGCAAGTTGGCTTTGAAAGGAGGTACTTCCACCCAAGAAGCCAAACTCAAGAGCCCACTTGGCAGGTGTCATTTTGTAGGGCACGTTTGGGCCTCCGATGGCAGCCAGGTTTGGAGGAGGGGGCAGCTTTGGTCTGGGAGAAATCCTCATCCTTATGGAATTTTTGTAGGCAAAAGCCCAGGACGGGCCGCAGGCAAGTTGGCTTTGAAAGGAGGTACTTCCACCCAAGAAGCCAAACTCAAGAGCCCACTTGGCAGATGTCATTTTGTAGGGCACGTTTGGGCCTCCGATGGCAGCCAGGTTTGGAGGAGGGGGCAGCTTTGGTCTGGGAGAAATCCTCGTCCTTATGGAATTTTTGTAGCAAAAGCCCGGGACGGGACACAGGCAAGTTGGTTTTGAAAGGAGTCACTTTTCCCCAAGAAGCCAAACTCAAGAGCCCACTTGGCAGGTGTCATTTTGTAGGGCACGTTTGGGCCTCCGATGGCAGCCAGGTTTGGAGGAGGGGGCGGCTTTGGCCTGGGAGAAATCCTCGTCCTTATGGAATTTTTGGAGGCAAAAGCCCAGGACGGGCCGCAGGCAAGTTAGGCAAGTTGGCTCCGAAAGGAGGCACTTTTCCCCAAGAAGCCAAACTCAAGAACCCTCAATGCAGATGTCATTTTGTGGGGCGCGTTTGGGCCTCCGATGGCAGCCAGGTTTGGAGGAGGGGGCAGCTTTGGTCTGGGAGAAATCCTCGTCCTTCTGGAATTTTTGTAGCAAAAGCCCGGGACGGGACACAGGCAAGTTGGTTTTGAAAGGAGTCACTTTTCCCCAAGAAGCCAAACTCAAGAGCCCACTTGGCAGGTGTCATTTTGTAGGGCACGTTTGGGCCTCCGATGGCAGCCAGGTTTGGAGGAGGGGGCAGCTTTGGCCTGGGAGAAATCCTCGTCCTTCTGGAATTTTTGTAGGCAAAAGCCCAGGACGGGCCGAAGGCAGGTTAGGCAAGTTGGCTCCGAAAGGAGGCACTTTTCCCCAAGAAGCCAAACTCAAGAACCCTCAATGCAGATGTCATTTTGTGGGGCGCGTTTGGGCCTCCGATGGCAGCCAGGTTTGGAGCAGGGGGCAGCTTTGGTCTGGGAGAAATCCTCGTCCTTATGGAATTTTTGTAGGCAAAAGCCCAGCACGGGCCGCAGGCTAGTTAGGCAAGTTGGCTTTGAAAGGAGGCACTTTTCCGCAAGAAGCCAAACTCAAGAGCCCACTTGGCAAATGTCATTTTGTAGGGCGCGTTTGGGCCTCCGATGGCAGCCAGGTTTGGAGGAGGGGGCAGCTTTGGTCTGGGAGAAATCCTTGTCCTTATGGAATTTTTGTAGCAAAAGCCCAGGACGGGCCGCAGGCAAGTTGGCTTTGAAAGGAGGCACTTCCACCCAAGAAGCCAAACTCAAGAGCCCACTTGGCAGGTGTCATTTTGTAGGGCACGTTTGGGCCTCCGATGGCAGCCAGGTTTGGAGGAGGGGGCAGCTTTGGTCTGGGAGAAATCCTCGTCCTTATGGAATTTTTGTAGGCAAAAGCCCTGCATGGGCCGCAGGCAAGTTGACTCCGAAAGGAGGCACTTTTCCCCAGGAAGCCAAACTCAAGAACCCTCAATGCAGGTGTCATTTTGTGGGGCGCGTTTGGGCCTCCGATGGCAGCCAGGTTTGGAGGAGGGGGCAGCTTTGGTCTGGGAGAAATCCTCGTCCTTATGGAATTTTTGTAGCAAAAGCCCGGGACGGGACGCAGGCAAGTTGGTTTTGAAAGGAGTCACTTTTCCCCAAGAAGCCAAACTCAAGAGCCCACTTGGCAGGTGTCATTTTCTAGGGCGCGTTTGGGCCTCCGATGTCAGCCAGGTTTGGAGGAGGGGGCAGCTTTGGTCTGGGAGAAATCCTCGTCCTTATGGAATTTTTGTAGTCTAAAACCCAGCACGGGCCGCAGGCTAGTTAGGCAAGTTGGCTTTGAAAGGAGGCACTTTTCCGCAAGAAGCCAATCTCAAGAGCCCACTTGGCAGATGTCATTTTGTAGGGCGCGTTTGGGCCTCCGATGGCAGCCAGGTTTGGAGGAGGGGGCAGCTTTGGTCTGGGAGAAATCCTCGTCCTTATGGAATTTTTGTAGGCAAAAGCCCAGGACCGGCCGCAGGCAAGTTGGCTTTGAAAGGAGGCACTTCCACCCAAGAAGCCAAACTCAAGAGCCCACTTGGCAGGTGTCATTTTGTAGGGCACGTTTGGGCCTCCGATGGCAGCCAGGTTTGGAGGAGGGGGCAGCTTTGGTCTGGGAGAAATCCTCGTCCTTCTGGAATTTTTGTAGGCAAAAGCCCTGCATGGGCCGCAGGCAAGTTGACTCCGAAAGGAGGCACTTTTCCCCAGGAAGCCAAACTCAAGAACCCTCAATGCAGGTGTCATTTTGTGGGGCGCGTTTGGGCCTCCGATGGCAGCCAGGTTTGGAGGAGGGGGCAGCTTTGGTCTGGGAGAAATCCTCGTCCTTCTGGAATTTTTGTAGGCAAAAGTCCAGGACGGGCCGCAGGCAAGTTAGGCAAGTTGGCTCCGAAAGGAGGCACTTTTCCCCAAGAAGCCAAACTCAAGAGCCCACTTGGCAGATGTCATTTTGTAGGGCGCGTTTGGGCCTCCGATGGCAGCCAGGTTTGGAGGAGGGGGCAGCTTTGGTCTGGGAGAAATCCTCGTCCTTATGGAATTTTTGTAGGCAAAAGCCCAGCACGGGCCGCAGGCTAGTTAGGCAAGTTGGCTTTGAAAGGAGGCACTTTTCCGCAAGAAGCCAAACTCAAGAGCCCACTTGGCAAATGTCATTTTGTAGGGCGCGTTTGGGCCTCCGATGGCAGCCAGGTTTGGAGGAGGGGGCAGCTTTGGTCTGGGAGAAATCCTTGTCCTTATGGAATTTTTGTAGCAAAAGCCCAGGACGGGCCGCAGGCAAGTTGGCTTTGAAAGGAGGCACTTCCACCCAAGAAGCCAAACTCAAGAGCCCACTTGGCAGGTGTCATTTTGTAGGGCACGTTTGGGCCTCCGATGGCAGCCAGGTTTGGAGGAGGGGGCAGCTTTGGTCTGGGAGAAATCCTCGTCCTTATGGAATTTTTGTAGGCAAAAGCCCTGCATGGGCCGCAGGCAAGTTGACTCCGAAAGGAGGCACTTTTCCCCAGGAAGCCAAACTCAAGAACCCTCAATGCAGGTGTCATTTTGTGGGGCGCGTTTGGGCCTCCGATGGCAGCCAGGTTTGGAGGAGGGGGCAGCTTTGGTCTGGGAGAAATCCTCGTCCTTATGGAATTTTTGTAGCAAAAGCCCGGGACGGGACGCAGGCAAGTTGGTTTTGAAAGGAGTCACTTTTCCCCAAGAAGCCAAACTCAAGAGCCCACTTGGCAGGTGTCATTTTCTAGGGCGCGTTTGGGCCTCCGATGGCAGCCAGGTTTGGAGGAGGGGGCAGCTTTGGTCTGGGAGAAATCCTCGTCCTTATGGAATTTTTGTAGTCTAAAGCCCAGCACGGGCCGCAGGCTAGTTAGGCAAGTTGGCTTTGAAAGGAGGCACTTTTCCGCAAGAAGCCAATCTCAAGAGCCCACTTGGCAGATGTCATTTTGTAGGGCGCGTTTGGGCCTCCGATGGCAGCCAGGTTTGGAGGAGGGGGCAGCTTTGGTCTGGGAGAAATCCTCGTCCTTATGGAATTTTTGTAGGCAAAAGCCCAGGACCGGCCGCAGGCAAGTTGGCTTTGAAAGGAGGCACTTCCACCCAAGAAGCCAAACTCAAGAGCCCACTTGGCAGGTGTCATTTTGTAGGGCACGTTTGGGCCTCCGATGGCAGCCAGGTTTGGAGGAGGGGGCAGCTTTGGTCTGGGAGAAATCCTCGTCCTTCTGGAATTTTTGGAGGCAAAAGCCCTGCATGGGCCGCAGGCAAGTTGACTCCGAAAGGAGGCACTTTTCCCCAGGAAGCCAAACTCAAGAACCCTCAATGCAGGTGTCATTTTGTGGGGCGCGTTTGGGCCTCCGATGGCAGCCAGGTTTGGAGGAGGGGGCAGCTTTGGTCTGGGAGAAATCCTCGTCCTTCTGGAATTTTTGGAGGCAAAAGCCCAGGACGGGCCGCAGGCAAGTTAGGCAAGTTGGCTCCGAAAGGAGGCACTTTTCCCCAAGAAGCCAAACTCAAGAGCCCACTTGGCAGATGTCATTTTGTGGGGCGCATTTGGGCCTCCGATGGCAGCCAGGTTTGGAGGAGGGGGCAGCTTTGGTCTGGGAGAAATCCTCGTCCTTATGGAATTTTTGTAGTCTAAAGCCCAGCACGGGCCGCAGGCTAGTTAGGCAAGTTGGCTTTGAAAGGAGGCACTTTCCCCCAAGAAGCCAAACTCAAGAGCCCACTTGGCAGGTGTCATTTTGTAGGGCGCGTTTGGGCCTCCAATGGCAGCCAGGTTTGGAGGAGGGGGCAGCTTTGGTCTGGGAGAAATCCTCGTCCTTATGGAATTTTTGTAGGCAAAAGCCCAGGACGGGCCGCAGGCAAGTTGGCTTTGAAAGGAGGTACTTCCACCCAAGAAGCCAAACTCAAGAGCCCACTTGGCAGGTGTCATTTTGTAGGGCACGTTTGGGCCTCCGATGGCAGCCAGGTTTGGAGGAGGGGGCAGCTTTGGTCTGGGAGAAATCCTCATCCTTATGGAATTTTTGTAGGCAAAAGCCCAGGACGGGCCGCAGGCAAGTTGGCTTTGAAAGGAGGTACTTCCACCCAAGAAGCCAAACTCAAGAGCCCACTTGGCAGATGTCATTTTGTAGGGCACGTTTGGGCCTCCGATGGCAGCCAGGTTTGGAGGAGGGGGCAGCTTTGGTCTGGGAGAAATCCTCGTCCTTCTGGAATTTTTGTAGCAAAAGCCCGGGACGGGACGCAGGCAAGTTGGTTTTGAAAGGAGTCACTTTTCCCCAAGAAGCCAAACTCAAGAGCCCACTTGGCAGGTGTCATTTTGTAGGGCACGTTTGGGCCTCCGATGGCAGCCAGGTTTGGAGGAGGGGGCAGCTTTGGCCTGGGAGAAATCCTCGTCCTTCTGGAATTTTTGTAGGCAAAAGCCCAGGACGGGCCGCAGGCAAGTTAGGCAAGTTGGCTCCGAAAGGAGGCACTTTTCCCCAAGAAGCCAAACTCAAGAACCCTCAATGCAGATGTCATTATGTGGGGCGCGTTTGGGCCTCCGATGGCAGCCCGGTTTGGAGGAGGGGGCAGCTTTGGTCTGGGAGAAATCCTCGTCCTTATGGAATTTTTGTAGGCAAAAGCCCAGCACGGGCCGCAGGCTAGTTAGGCAAGTTGGCTTTGAAAGGAGGCACTTTTCCGCAAGAAGCCAAACTCAAGAGCCCACTTGGCAAATGTCATTTTGTAGGGCGCGTTTGGGCCTCCGATGGCAGCCAGGTTTGGAGGAGGGGGCAGCTTTCTTCTGGGAGAAATCCTTGTCCTTATGGAATTTTTATAGCAAAAGCCCAGGACGGGCCGCAGGCAAGTTGGCTTTGAAAGGAGGCACTTTTCCCCAAGAAGCCAAACTCAAGAGCCCACTTGGCAGGTGTAATTTTGTGGGGCACGTTTGGGCCTCCGATGGCAGCCAGGTTTGGAGGAGGGGGCAGCTTTGGTCTGGGAGAAATCCTCGTCCTTCTGGAATTTTTGTAGGCAAAAGCCCTGCATGGGCCGCAGGCAAGTTGACTCCGAAAGGAGGCACTTTTCCCCAGGAAGCCAAACTCAAGAACCCTCAATGCAGGTGTCATTTTGTGGGGCGCGTTTGGGCCTCCGATGGCAGCCAGGTTTGGAGGAGGGGGCAGCTTTGGTCTGGGAGAAATCCTCGTCCTTATGGAATTTTTGGAGGCAAAAGCCCAGGACGGGCCGCAGGCAAGTTAGGCAAGTTGGCTCCGAAAGGAGGCACTTTTCCCCAAGAAGCCAAACTCAAGAGCCCACTTGGCAGATGTCATTTTGTAGGGCGCGTTTGGGCCTCCGATGGCAGCCAGGTTTGGAGGAGGGGGCAGCTTTGGTCTGGGAGAAATCCTCGTCCTTATGGAATTTTGGGAGGCAAAAGCCCTGCATGGGCCGCCGGCAAGTTGACTCCGAAAGGAGGCACTTTTCCCCAAGAAGCCAAACTCAAGAGCCCGCTTGGCAGATGTCATTTTGTAGGGCGCGTTTGGGCCTCCGATGGCAGCCACGTTTGGCGGAGGGGGCAGCTTTGGTCTGGGAGGAATCCTCGTCCTTATGGAATTTTTGTAGCAATCGTCCGGGACGGGACGCAGGCAAGTTGGTTTTGAAAGGAGTCACTTTTCCCCAAGAAGCCAAACTCAAGAGCCCACTTGGCAGATGTCATTTTCTAGGGCGCGTTTGGGCCTCCGATGGCAGCCAGGTTTGGAGGAGGGAGCAGCTTTGGTCTGGGAGAAATCCTTGTCCTTCTGGAATTTTTGTAGGCAAAAGCCCAGGACGGGCCGCAGGCAAGTTAGGCATGTTGGCTTTGAAAGGAGGCACTTTTCCCCAAGAAGACAAACTCAAGAGCCCACTTGGCAGGTGTCATTTTGTAGGGCGCGTTTGGGCCTCCGATGGCAGCCAGGTTTGGAGGAGGGGGCAGCTTTGTTCTGGGAGAAATCCTCGTCTTTTCTGGAATTTTTTTAGGCAAAAGCCCTGCATGGGCCGCCGGCAAGTTGACTCCGAAAGGAGGCACTTTTGCCCAAGAAGCCAAACTCAAGAGCCCACTTAGCAGGTGTCATTTTGTAGGGCGCGTTTGGGCCTCCGATGGCAGCCAGGTTTGGAGGAGGGGGCAGCTTTGGTCTGGGAGGAATCCTCGTCCTTATGGAATTTTTGTAGGCAAAAGCCCAGGACGGGACGCAGGCAAGTTGGTTTTGAAAGGAGTCACTTTTCCCCAAGATGCCAAACTCAAGAGCCGACTTGGCAGGTGTCATTTTGTAGGGCGCGTTTGGGCCTCCGATGTCAGCCAGGTTTGGAGGAGGGGGCAGCTTTGGTCTGGGAGAAATCCTCGTCCTTATGGAATTTTTGTAGTCTAAAGCCCAGGACGGGCCGCAGGCAAGTTAGGCAAGTTGGCTTTGAAAGGAGGCACTTCCACCCAAGAAGCCAATCTCAAGAGCCCACTTGGCAGATGTCATTTTGTAGGGCGCGTTTGGGCCTCCGATGGCAGCCAGGTTTGGAGGAGGGGGCAGCTTTGGTCTGGGAGAAATCCTCGTCCTTATGGAATTTTTGTAGGCAAAAGCCCAGGACCGGCCGCAGGCAAGTTGGCTTTGAAAGGAGGCACTTCCACCCAAGAAGCCAAACTCAGGAGCCCACTTGGCAGGTGTCATTTTGTAGGGCGCGTTTGGGCCTCCAATGGCAGCCAGGTTTGGAGGAGGGGGCAGCTTTGGTCTGGGAGAAATCCTCGTCCTTATGGAATTTTTGTAGGCAAAAGCCCAGGACGGGCCGCAGGCAAGTTGGCTTTGAAAGGAGGTACTTCCACCCAAGAAGCCAAACTCAAGAGCCCACTTGGCAGGTGTCATTTTGTAGGGCACGTTTGGGCCTCCGATGGCAGCCAGGTTTGGAGGAGGGGGCAGCTTTGGTCTGGGAGAAATCCTCATCCTTATGGAATTTTTGTAGGCAAAAGCCCAGGACGGGCCGCAGGCAAGTTGGCTTTGAAAGGAGGTACTTCCACCCAAGAAGCCAAACTCAAGAGCCCACTTGGCAGATGTCATTTTGTAGGGCACGTTTGGGCCTCCGATGGCAGCCAGGTTTGGAGGAGGGGGCAGCTTTGGTCTGGGAGAAATCCTCGTCCTTATGGAATTTTTGTAGCAAAAGCCCGGGACGGGACACAGGCAAGTTGGTTTTGAAAGGAGTCACTTTTCCCCAAGAAGCCAAACTCAAGAGCCCACTTGGCAGGTGTCATTTTGTAGGGCACGTTTGGGCCTCCGATGGCAGCCAGGTTTGGAGGAGGGGGCGGCTTTGGCCTGGGAGAAATCCTCGTCCTTATGGAATTTTTGGAGGCAAAAGCCCAGGACGGGCCGCAGGCAAGTTAGGCAAGTTGGCTCCGAAAGGAGGCACTTTTCCCCAAGAAGCCAAACTCAAGAACCCTCAATGCAGATGTCATTTTGTGGGGCGCGTTTGGGCCTCCGATGGCAGCCAGGTTTGGAGGAGGGGGCAGCTTTGGTCTGGGAGAAATCCTCGTCCTTCTGGAATTTTTGTAGCAAAAGCCCGGGACGGGACACAGGCAAGTTGGTTTTGAAAGGAGTCACTTTTCCCCAAGAAGCCAAACTCAAGAGCCCACTTGGCAGGTGTCATTTTGTAGGGCACGTTTGGGCCTCCGATGGCAGCCAGGTTTGGAGGAGGGGGCAGCTTTGGCCTGGGAGAAATCCTCGTCCTTCTGGAATTTTTGTAGGCAAAAGCCCAGGACGGGCCGAAGGCAGGTTAGGCAAGTTGGCTCCGAAAGGAGGCACTTTTCCCCAAGAAGCCAAACTCAAGAACCCTCAATGCAGATGTCATTTTGTGGGGCGCGTTTGGGCCTCCGATGGCAGCCAGGTTTGGAGCAGGGGGCAGCTTTGGTCTGGGAGAAATCCTCGTCCTTATGGAATTTTTGTAGGCAAAAGCCCAGCACGGGCCGCAGGCTAGTTAGGCAAGTTGGCTTTGAAAGGAGGCACTTTTCCGCAAGAAGCCAAACTCAAGAGCCCACTTGGCAAATGTCATTTTGTAGGGCGCGTTTGGGCCTCCGATGGCAGCCAGGTTTGGAGGAGGGGGCAGCTTTGGTCTGGGAGAAATCCTTGTCCTTATGGAATTTTTGTAGCAAAAGCCCAGGACGGGCCGCAGGCAAGTTGGCTTTGAAAGGAGGCACTTCCACCCAAGAAGCCAAACTCAAGAGCCCACTTGGCAGGTGTCATTTTGTAGGGCACTTTTGGGCCTCCGATGGCAGCCAGGTTTGGAGGAGGGGGCAGCTTTGGTCTGGGAGAAATCCTCGTCCTTATGGAATTTTTGTAGGCAAAAGCCCTGCATGGGCCGCAGGCAAGTTGACTCCGAAAGGAGGCACTTTTCCCCAGGAAGCCAAACTCAAGAACCCTCAATGCAGGTGTCATTTTGTGGGGCGCGTTTGGGCCTCCGATGGCAGCCAGGTTTGGAGGAGGGGGCAGCTTTGGTCTGGGAGAAATCCTCGTCCTTCTGGAATTTTTGTAGCAAAAGCCCGGGACGGGACGCAGGCAAGTTGGTTTTGAAAGGAGTCACTTTTCCCCAAGAAGCCAAACTCAAGAGCCCACTTGGCAGGTGTCATTTTCTAGGGCGCGTTTGGGCCTCCGATGTCAGCCAGGTTTGGAGGAGGGGGCAGCTTTGGTCTGGGAGAAATCCTCGTCCTTATGGAATTTTTGTAGTCTAAAACCCAGCACGGGCCGCAGGCTAGTTAGGCAAGTTGGCTTTGAAAGGAGGCACTTTTCCGCAAGAAGCCAATCTCAAGAGCCCACTTGGCAGATGTCATTTTGTAGGGCGCGTTTGGGCCTCCGATGGCAGCCAGGTTTGGAGGAGGGGGCAGCTTTGGTCTGGGAGAAATCCTCGTCCTTATGGAATTTTTGTAGGCAAAAGCCCAGGACCGGCCGCAGGCAAGTTGGCTTTGAAAGGAGGCACTTCCACCCAAGAAGCCAAACTCAAGAGCCCACTTGGCAGGTGTCATTTTGTAGGGCACGTTTGGGCCTCCGATGGCAGCCAGGTTTGGAGGAGGGGGCAGCTTTGGTCTGGGAGAAATCCTCGTCCTTCTGGAATTTTTGTAGGCAAAAGCCCTGCATGGGCCGCAGGCAAGTTGACTCCGAAAGGAGTCACTTTTCCCCAGGAAGCCAAACTCAAGAACCCTCAATGCAGGTGTCATTTTGTGGGGCGCGTTTGGGCCTCCGATGGCAGCCAGGTTTGGAGGAGGGGGCAGCTTTGGTCTGGGAGAAATCCTCGTCCTTCTGGAATTTTTGTAGGCAAAAGCCCAGGACGGGCCGCAGGCAAGTTAGGCAAGTTGGCTCCGAAAGGAGGCACTTTTCCCCAAGAAGCCAAACTCAAGAGCCCACTTGGCAGATGTCATTTTGTAGGGCGCGTTTGGGCCTCCGATGGCAGCCAGGTTTGGAGGAGGGGGCAGCTTTGGTCTGGGAGAAATCCTCGTCCTTATGGAATTTTTGTAGGCAAAAGCCCAGCACGGGCCGCAGGCTAGTTAGGCAAGTTGGCTTTGAAAGGAGGCACTTTTCCGCAAGAAGCCAAACTCAAGAGCCCACTTGGCAAATGTCATTTTGTAGGGCGCGTTTGGGCCTCCGATGGCAGCCAGGTTTGGAGGAGGGGGCAGCTTTGGTCTGGGAGAAATCCTTGTCCTTATGGAATTTTTGTAGCAAAAGCCCAGGACGGGCCGCAGGCAAGTTGGCTTTGAAAGGAGGCACTTCCACCCAAGAAGCCAAACTCAAGAGCCCACTTGGCAGGTGTCATTTTGTAGGGCACGTTTGGGCCTCCGATGGCAGCCAGGTTTGGAGGAGGGGGCAGCTTTGGTCTGGGAGAAATCCTCGTCCTTATGGAATTTTTGTAGGCAAAAGCCCTGCATGGGCCGCAGGCAAGTTGACTCCGAAAGGAGGCACTTTTCCCCAGGAAGCCAAACTCAAGAACCCTCAATGCAGGTGTCATTTTGTGGGGCGCGTTTGGGCCTCCGATGGCAGCCAGGTTTGGAGGAGGGGGCAGCTTTGGTCTGGGAGAAATCCTCGTCCTTCTGGAATTTTTGGAGGCAAAAGCCCAGGACGGGCCGCAGGCAAGTTAGGCAAGTTGGCTCCGAAAGGAGGCACTTTTCCCCAAGAAGCCAAACTCAAGAGCCCACTTGGCAGATGTCATTTTGTGGGGCGCATTTGGGCCTCCGATGGCAGCCAGGTTTGGAGGAGGGGGCAGCTTTGGTCTGGGAGAAATCCTCGTCCTTATGGAATTTTTGTAGTCTAAAGCCCAGCACGGGCCGCAGGCTAGTTAGGCAAGTTGGCTTTGAAAGGAGGCACTTTCCCCCAAGAAGCCAAACTCAAGAGCCCACTTGGCAGGTGTCATTTTGTAGGGCGCGTTTGGGCCTCCAATGGCAGCCAGGTTTGGAGGAGGGGGCAGCTTTGGTCTGGGAGAAATCCTCATCCTTATGGAATTTTTGTAGGCAAAAGCCCAGGACGGGCCGCAGGCAAGTTGGCTTTGAAAGGAGGTACTTCCACCCAAGAAGCCAAACTCAAGAGCCCACTTGGCAGGTGTCATTTTGTAGGGCACGTTTGGGCCTCCGATGGCAGCCAGGTTTGGAGGAGGGGGCAGCTTTGGTCTGGGAGAAATCCTCATCCTTATGGAATTTTTGTAGGCAAAAGCCCAGGACGGGCCGCAGGCAAGTTGGCTTTGAAAGGAGGTACTTCCACCCAAGAAGCCAAACTCAAGAGCCCACTTGGCAGATGTCATTTTGTAGGGCACGTTTGGGCCTCCGATGGCAGCCAGGTTTGGAGGAGGGGGCAGCTTTGGTCTGGGAGAAATCCTCGTCCTTCTGGAATTTATGTAGCAAAAGCCCGGGACGGGACGCAGGCAAGTTGGTTTTGAAAGGAGTCACTTTTCCCCAAGAAGCCAAACTCAAGAGCCCACTTGGCAGGTGTCATTTTGTAGGGCACGTTTGGGCCTCCGATGGCAGCCAGGTTTGGAGGAGGGGGCAGCTTTGGCCTGGGAGAAATCCTCGTCCTTCTGGAATTTTTGTAGGCAAAAGCCCAGGACGGGCCGCAGGCAAGTTAGGCAAGTTGGCTCCGAAAGGAGGCACTTTTCCCCAAGAAGCCAAACTCAAGAACCCTCAATGCAGATGTCATTTTGTGGGGCGCGTTTGGGCCTCCGATGGCAGCCCGGTTTGGAGGAGGGGGCAGCTTTGGTCTGGGAGAAATCCTCGTCCTTATGGAATTTTTGTAGGCAAAAGCCCAGCACGGGCCGCAGGCTAGTTAGGCAAGTTGGCTTTGAAAGGAGGCACTTTTCCGCAAGAAGCCAAACTCAAGAGCCCACTTGGCAAATGTCATTTTGTAGGGCGCGTTTGGGCCTCCGATGGCAGCCAGGTTTGGAGGAGGGGGCAGCTTTCTTCTGGGAGAAATCCTTGTCCTTATGGAATTTTTATAGCAAAAGCCCAGGACGGGCCGCAGGCAAGTTGGCTTTGAAAGGAGGCACTTTTCCCCAAGAAGCCAAACTCAAGAGCCCACTTGGCAGGTGTAATTTTGTGGGGCACGTTTGGGCCTCCGATGGCAGCCAGGTTTGGAGGAGGGGGCAGCTTTGGTCTGGGAGAAATCCTCGTCCTTCTGGAATTTTTGTAGGCAAAAGCCCTGCATGGGCCGCAGGCAAGTTGACTCCGAAAGGAGGCACTTTTCCCCAGGAAGCCAAACTCAAGAACCCTCAATGCAGGTGTCATTTTGTGGGGCGCGTTTGGGCCTCCGATGGCAGCCAGGTTTGGAGGAGGGGGCAGCTTTGGTCTGGGAGAAATCCTCGTCCTTCTGGAATTTTTGGAGGCAAAAGCCCAGGACGGGCCGCAGGCAAGTTAGGCAAGTTGGCTCCGAAAGGAGGCACTTTTCCCCAAGAAGCCAAACTCAAGAGCCCACTTGGCAGATGTCATTTTGTAGGGCGCGTTTGGGCCTCCGATGGCAGCCAGGTTTGGAGGAGGGGGCAGCTTTGGTCTGGGAGAAATCCTCGTCCTTATGGAATTTTGGGAGGCAAAAGCCCTGCATGGGCCGCAGGCAAGTTAGGCAAGTTGACTCCGAAAGGAGGCACTTTTCCCCAAGAAGCCAAACTCAAGAGCCCACTTGGCAGATGTCATTTTGTAGGGCGCGTTTGGGCCTCCGATGGCAGCCAGGTTTGGAGGAGGGGGCAGCTTTGGTCTGGGAGAAATCCTCGTCCTTATGGAATTTTTGGAGGCAAAAGCCCAGGACGGGCCGCAGGCAAGTTGGCTTTGAAAGGAGGCACTTCCACCCAAGAAGCCAAACTCAAGAGCCCACTTGGCAGGTGTCATTTTGTAGGGCACGTTTGGGCCTCCAATGGCAGCCAGGTTTGGAGGAGGGGGCAGCTTTGGTCTGGGAGAAATCCTCGTCCTTATGGAATTTTTGTAGGCAAAAGCCCTGCATGGGCCGCAGGCAAGTTGACTCCGAAAGGAGGCACTTTTCCCCAAGAAGCCAAACTCAAGAACCCTCAATGCAGGTGTAATTTTCTGGGGCGCGTTTGGGCCTCCGATGGCAGCCAGGTTTGGAGGAGGGGGCAGCTTTGGTCTGGGAGAAATCCTCGTCCTTCTGGAATTTTTGTAGGCAAAAGCCCAGGACGGGCCGCAGGCAAGTTAGGCAATTTGGCTCCGAAAGGAGGCACTTTTCCCCAAGAAGCCAAACTCAAGAGCCCACTTGGCAGATGTCATTTTGTAGGGCGCGTTTGGGCCTCCGATGTCAGCCAGGTTTGGAGGAGGGGGCAGCTTTGGTCTGGGAGAAATCCTCGTCCTTATGGAATTTTTGTAGGCAAAAGCCCAGCACGGGCCGCAGGCTAGTTAGGCAAGTTGGCTCCGAAAGGAGGCACTTTTCCCCAAGAAGCCAAACTCAAGAACCCTCAATGCAGGTGTCATTTTGTAGGGCGCGTTTGGGCCTCCGATGGCAGCCAGGTTTGGAGGAGGGGGCAGCTTTGGTCTGGGAGAAATCCTCGTTCTTATGGAATTTTTGTAGTCTAAAGCCCAGGACGGGCCGCAGGCAAGTTAGGCAAGTTGGCTTTGAAAGGAGGCACTTCCACCCAAGAAGCCAATCTCAAGAGCCCACTTGGCAGATGTCATTTTGTAGGGCGCGTTTGGGCCTCCGATGGCAGCCAGGTTTGGAGGAGGGGGCAGCTTTGGTCTGGGAGAAATCCTCGTCCTTATGGAATTTTTGTAGGCAAAAGCCCAGGACGGGCCGCAGGCAAGTTGGCTTTGAAAGGAGGCACTTCCACCCAAGAAGCCAAACTCAAGAGCCCACTTGGCAGGTGTCATTTTGTAGGGCGCGTTTGGGCCTCCAATGGCAGCCAGGTTTGGAGGAGGGGGCAGCTTTGGTCTGGGAGAAATCCTCGTCCTTATGGAATTTTTGTAGGCAAAAGCCCAGGACGGGCCGCAGGCAAGTTGGCTTTGAAAGGAGGTACTTCCACCCAAGAAGCCAAACTCAAGAGCCCACTTGGCAGGTGTCATTTTGTAGGGCACGTTTGGGCCTCCGATGGCAGCCAGGTTTGGAGGAGGGGGCAGCTTTGGTCTGGGAGAAATCCTCATCCTTATGGAATTTTTGTAGGCAAAAGCCCAGGACGGGCCGCAGGCAAGTTGGCTTTGAAAGGAGGTACTTCCACCCAAGAAGCCAAACTCAAGAGCCCACTTGGCAGATGTCATTTTGTAGGGCACGTTTGGGCCTCCGATGGCAGCCAGGTTTGGAGGAGGGGGCAGCTTTGGTCTGGGAGAAATCCTCGTCCTTATGGAATTTTTGTAGCAAAAGCCCAGGATGGGCCGCAGGCAAGTTAGGCAAGTTGGCTCCGAAAGGAGGCACTTTTCCCCAAGAAGCCAAACTCAAGAGCCCACTTGGCAGATGTCATTTTGTAGGGCGCGTTTGGGCCTCCGATGGCAGCCAGGTTTGGAGGAGGGGGCAGCTTTGGTCTGGGAGAAATCCTCGTCCTTATGGAATTTTTGTAGGCAAAAGCCCAGGACGGGCCGCAGGCAAGTTGGCTTTGAAAGGAGGCACTTCCACCCAAGAAGCCAAACTCAAGAGCCCACTTGGCAGGTGTCATTTTGTAGGGCACGTTTGGGCCTCCAATGGCAGCCAGGTTTGGAGGAGGGGGCAGCTTTGGTCTGGGAGAAATCCTCGTCCTTATGGAATTTTTGGAGGCAAAAGCCCTGCATGGGCCGCAGGCAAGTTGACTCCGAAAGGAGGCACTTTTCCCCAAGAAGCCAAACTCAAGAACCCTCAATGCAGGTGTAATTTTGTGGGGCGCGTTTGGGCCTCCGATGGCAGCCAGGTTTGGAGGAGGGGGCAGCTTTGGTCTGGGAGAAATCCTCGTCCTTCTGGAATTTTTGGAGGCAAAAGCCCAGGACGGGCCGCAGGCAAGTTAGGCAATTTGGCTCCGAAAGGAGGCACTTTTCCCCAAGAAGCCAAACTCAAGAGCCCACTTGGCAGATGTCATTTTGTAGGGCGCGTTTGGGCCTCTGATGGCAGCCAGGTTTGGAGGAGGGGGCAGCTTTGGTCTGGGAGAAATCCTCGTCCTTATGGAATTTTTGTAGGCAAAAGCCCAGCACGGGCCGCAGGCTAGTTAGGCAAGTTGGCTCCGAAAGGAGGCACTTTTCCCCAAGAAGCCAAACTCAAGAACCCTCAATGCAGGTGTCATTTTGTAGGGCGCGTTTGGGCCTCCAATGGCAGCCAGGTTTGGAGGAGGGGGCAGCTTTGGTCTGGGAGAAATCCTCGTCCTTATGGAATTTTTGTAGTCTAAAGCCCAGGACGGGCCGCAGGCAAGTTAGGCAAGTTGGCTTTGAAAGGAGGCACTTCCACCCAAGAAGCCAATCTCAAGAGCCCACTTGGCAGATGTCATTTTGTAGGGCGCGTTTGGGCCTCCGATGGCAGCCAGGTTTGGAGGAGGGGGCAGCTTTGGTCTGGGAGAAATCCTCGTCCTTATGGAATTTTTGTAGGCAAAAGCCCAGGACCGGCCGCAGGCAAGTTGGCTTTGAAAGGAGGCACTTCCACCCAAGAAGCCAAACTCAGGAGCCCACTTGGCAGGTGTCATTTTGTAGGGCGCGTTTGGGCCTCCAATGGCAGCCAGGTTTGGAGGAGGGGGCAGCTTTGGTCTGGGAGAAATCCTCGTCCTTATGGAATTTTTGTAGGCAAAAGCCCAGGACGGGCCGCAGGCAAGTTGGCTTTGAAAGGAGGTACTTCCACCCAAGAAGCCAAACTCAAGAGCCCACTTGGCAGGTGTCATTTTGTAGGGCACGTTTGGGCCTCCGATGGCAGCCAGGTTTGGAGGAGGGGGCAGCTTTGGTCTGGGAGAAATCCTCATCCTTATGGAATTTTTGTAGGCAAAAGCCCAGGACGGGCCGCAGGCAAGTTGGCTTTGAAAGGAGGTACTTCCACCCAAGAAGCCAAACTCAAGAGCCCACTTGGCAGATGTCATTTTGTAGGGCACGTTTGGGCCTCCGATGGCAGCCAGGTTTGGAGGAGGGGGCAGCTTTGGTCTGGGAGAAATCCTCGTCCTTATGGAATTTTTGTAGCAAAAGCCCGGGACGGGACACAGGCAAGTTGGTTTTGAAAGGAGTCACTTTTCCCCAAGAAGCCAAACTCAAGAGCCCACTTGGCAGGTGTCATTTTGTAGGGCACGTTTGGGCCTCCGATGGCAGCCAGGTTTGGACGAGGGGGCGGCTTTGGCCTGGGAGAAATCCTCGTCCTTATGGAATTTTTGGAGGCAAAAGCCCAGGACGGGCCGCAGGCAAGTTAGGCAAGTTGGCTCCGAAAGGAGGCACTTTTCCCCAAGAAGCCAAACTCAAGAACCCTCAATGCAGATGTCATTTTGTGGGGCGCGTTTGGGCCTCCGATGGCAGCCAGGTTTGGAGGAGGGGGCAGCTTTGGTCTGGGAGAAATCCTCGTCCTTCTGGAATTTTTGTAGCAAAAGCCCGGGACGGGACACAGGCAAGTTGGCTTTGAAAGGAGGCACTTTTCCCCAAGAAGCCAAACTCAAGAGCCCACTTGGCAGGTGTCATTTTGTAGGGCACGTTTGGGCCTCCGATGGCAGCCAGGTTTGGAGGAGGGGGCAGCTTTGGTCTGGGAGAAATCCTCGTCCTTCTGGAATTTTTGTAGGCAAAAGCCCTGCATGGGCCGCAGGCAAGTTGACTCCGAAAGGAGGCACTTTTCCCCAGGAAGCCAAAATCAAGAACCCTCAATGCAGGTGTCATTTTGTGGGGCGCGTTTGGGCCTCCGATGGCAGCCAGGTTTGGAGGAGGGGGCAGCTTTGGTCTGGGAGAAATCCTCGTCCTTCTGGAATTTTTGTAGGCAAAAGTCCAGGACGGGCCGCAGGCAAGTTAGGCAAGTTGGCTCCGAAAGGAGGCACTTTTCCCCAAGAAGCCAAACTCAAGAGCCCACTTGGCAGATGTCATTTTGTAGGGCGCGTTTGGGCCTCCGATGGCAGCCAGGTTTGGAGGAGGGGGCAGCTTTGGTCTGGGAGAAATCCTCGTCCTTATGGAATTTTTGTAGGCAAAAGCCCAGCACGGGCCGCAGGCTAGTTAGGCAAGTTGGCTTTGAAAGGAGGCACTTTTCCGCAAGAAGCCAAACTCAAGAGCCCACTTGGCAAATGTCATTTTGTAGGGCGCGTTTGGGCCTCCGATGGCAGCCAGGTTTGGAGGAGGGGGCAGCTTTGGTCTGGGAGAAATCCTTGTCCTTATGGAATTTTTGTAGCAAAAGCCCAGGACGGGCCGCAGGCAAGTTGGCTTTGAAAGGAGGCACTTCCACCCAAGAAGCCAAACTCAAGAGCCCACTTGGCAGGTGTCATTTTGTAGGGCACGTTTGGGCCTCCGATGGCAGCCAGGTTTGGAGGAGGGGGCAGCTTTGGTCTGGGAGAAATCCTCGTCCTTATGGAATTTTTGTAGGCAAAAGCCCTGCATGGGCCGCAGGCAAGTTGACTGCGAAAGGAGGCACTTTTCCCCAGGAAGCCAAACTCAAGAACCCTCAATGCAGGTGTCATTTTGTGGGGCGCGTTTGGGCCTCCGATGGCAGCCAGGTTTGGAGGAGGGGGCAGCTTTGGTCTGGGAGAAATCCTCGTCCTTATGGAATTTTTGTAGCAAAAGCCCGGGACGGGACGCAGGCAAGTTGGTTTTGAAAGGAGTCACTTTTCCCCAAGAAGCCAAACTCAAGAGCCCACTTGGCAGGTGTCATTTTCTAGGGCGCGTTTGGGCCTCCGATGGCAGCCAGGTTTGGAGGAGGGGGCAGCTTTGGTCTGGGAGAAATCCTCGTCCTTATGGAATTTTTGTAGTCTAAAGCCCAGCACGGGCCGCAGGCTAGTTAGGCAAGTTGGCTTTGAAAGGAGGCACTTTTCCGCAAGAAGCCAATCTCAAGAGCCCACTTGGCAGATGTCATTTTGTAGGGCGCGTTTGGGCCTCCGATGGCAGCCAGGTTTGGAGGAGGGGGCAGCT
This sequence comes from Cinclus cinclus, assembly GCF_963662255.1. Taxonomy (NCBI): domain Eukaryota; kingdom Metazoa; phylum Chordata; class Aves; order Passeriformes; family Cinclidae; genus Cinclus; species Cinclus cinclus. Next base: position 49,127 of record NW_026912157.1, on the reverse strand, counting down.
TTGGTCTGGGAGAAATCCTCGTCCTTATGGAATTTTTGTAGGCAAAAGCCCAGGACCGGCCGCAGGCAAGTTGGCTTTGAAAGGAGGCACTTCCACCCAAGAAGCCAAACTCAAGAGCCCACTTGGCAGGTGTCATTTTGTAGGGCACGTTTGGGCCTCCGATGGCAGCCAGGTTTGGAGGAGGGGGCAGCTTTGGTCTGGGAGAAATCCTCGTCCTTCTGGAATTTTTGTAGGCAAAAGCCCTGCATGGGCCGCAGGCAAGTTGACTCCGAAAGGAGGCACTTTTCCCCAGGAAGCCAAACTCAAGAACCCTCAATGCAGGTGTCATTTTGTGGGGCGCGTTTGGGCCTCCGATGGCAGCCAGGTTTGGAGGAGGGGGCAGCTTTGGTCTGGGAGAAATCCTCGTCCTTCTGGAATTTTTGGAGGCAAAAGCCCAGGACGGGCCGCAGGCAAGTTAGGCAAGTTGGCTCCGAAAGGAGGCACTTTTCCCCAAGAAGCCAAACTCAAGAGCCCACTTGGCAGATGTCATTTTGTGGGGCGCATTTGGGCCTCCGATGGCAGCCAGGTTTGGAGGAGGGGGCAGCTTTGGTCTGGGAGAAATCCTCGTCCTTATGGAATTTTTGTAGTCTAAAGCCCAGCACGGGCCGCAGGCTAGTTAGGCAAGTTGGCTTTGAAAGGAGGCACTTTCCCCCAAGAAGCCAAACTCAAGAGCCCACTTGGCAGGTGTCATTTTGTAGGGCGCGTTTGGGCCTCCAATGGCAGCCAGGTTTGGAGGAGGGGGCAGCTTTGGTCTGGGAGAAATCCTCGTCCTTATGGAATTTTTGTAGGCAAAAGCCCAGGACGGGCCGCAGGCAAGTTGGCTTTGAAAGGAGGTACTTCCACCCAAGAAGCCAAACTCAAGAGCCCACTTGGCAGGTGTCATTTTGTAGGGCACGTTTGGGCCTCCGATGGCAGCCAGGTTTGGAGGAGGGGGCAGCTTTGGTCTGGGAGAAATCCTCATCCTTATGGAATTTTTGTAGGCAAAAGCCCAGGACGGGCCGCAGGCAAGTTGGCTTTGAAAGGAGGTACTTCCACCCAAGAAGCCAAACTCAAGAGCCCACTTGGCAGATGTCATTTTGTAGGGCACGTTTGGGCCTCCGATGGCAGCCAGGTTTGGAGGAGGGGGCAGCTTTGGTCTGGGAGAAATCCTCGTCCTTATGGAATTTTTGTAGCAAAAGCCCGGGACGGGACGCAGGCAAGTTGGTTTTGAAAGGAGTCACTTTTCCCCAAGAAGCCAAACTCAAGAGCCCACTTGGCAGGTGTCATTTTGTAGGGCACGTTTGGGCCTCCGATGGCAGCCAGGTTTGGAGGAGGGGGCAGCTTTGGCCTGGGAGAAATCCTCGTCCTTCTGGAATTTTTGTAGGCAAAAGCCCAGGACGGGCCGCAGGCAAGTTAGGCAAGTTGGCTCCGAAAGGAGGCACTTTTCCCCAAGAAGCCAAACTCAAGAACCCTCAATGCAGATGTCATTTTGTGGGGCGCGTTTGGGCCTCCGATGGCAGCCAGGTTTGGAGGAGGGGGCAGCTTTGGTCTGGGAGAAATCCTCGTCCTTATGGAATTTTTGTAGGCAAAAGCCCAGCACGGGCCGCCGGCAAGTTAGGCAAGTTGGCTTTGAAAGGAGGCACTTTTCCGCAAGAAGCCAAACTCAAGAGCCCACTTGGCAAATGTCATTTTGTAGGGCGCGTTTGGGCCTCCGATGGCAGCCAGGTTTGGAGGAGGGGGCAGCTTTCTTCTGGGAGAAATCCTTGTCCTTATGGAATTTTTATAGCAAAAGCCCAGGACGGGCCGCAGGCAAGTTGGCTTTGAAAGGAGGCACTTTTCCCCAAGAAGCCAAACTCAAGAGCCCACTTGGCAGGTGTAATTTTGTGGGGCACGTTTGGGCCTCCGATGGCAGCCAGGTTTGGAGGAGGGGGCAGCTTTGGTCTGGGAGAAATCCTCGTCCTTCTGGAATTTTTGTAGGCAAAAGCCCTGCATGGGCCGCAGGCAAGTTGACTCCGAAAGGAGGCACTTTTCCCCAGGAAGCCAAACTCAAGAACCCTCAATGCAGGTGTCATTTTGTGGGGCGCGTTTGGGCCTCCGATGGCAGCCAGGTTTGGAGGAGGGGGCAGCTTTGGTCTGGGAGAAATCCTCGTCCTTCTGGAATTTTTGGAGGCAAAAGCCCAGGACGGGCCGCAGGCAAGTTAGGCAAGTTGGCTCCGAAAGGAGGCACTTTTCCCCAAGAAGCCAAACTCAAGAGCCCACTTGGCAGATGTCATTTTGTAGGGCGCGTTTGGGCCTCCGATGGCAGCCAGGTTTGGAGGAGGGGGCAGCTTTGGTCTGGGAGAAATCCTCGTCCTTATGGAATTTTGGGAGGCAAAAGCCCTGCATGGGCCGCCGGCAAGTTGACTCCGAAAGGAGGCACTTTTCCCCAAGAAGCCAAACTCAAGAACCCACAATGCAGATGTCATTTTGTAGGGCGCGTTTGGGCCTCCGATGGCAGCCACGTTTGGCGGAGGGGGCAGCTTTGGTCTGGGAGGAATCCTCGTCCTTATGGAATTTTTGTAGCAATCGTCCGGGACGGGACGCAGGCAAGTTGGTTTTGAAAGGAGTCACTTTTCCCCAAGAAGCCAAACTCAAGAGCCCACTTGGCAGATGTCATTTTCTAGGGCGCGTTTGGGCCTCCGATGGCAGCCAGGTTTGGAGGAGGGAGCAGCTTTGGTCTGGGAGAAATCCTTGTCCTTCTGGAATTTTTGTAGGCAAAAGCCCAGGACGGGCCGCAGGCAAGTTAGGCATGTTGGCTTTGAAAGGAGGCACTTTTCCCCAAGAAGACAAACTCAAGAGCCCACTTGGCAGGTGTCATTTTGTAGGGCGCGTTTGGGCCTCCGATGGCAGCCAGGTTTGGAGGAGGGGGCAGCTTTGTTCTGGGAGAAATCCTCGTCTTTTCTGGAATTTTTTTAGGCAAAAGCCCTGCATGGGCCGCCGGCAAGTTGACTCCGAAAGGAGGCACTTTTGCCCAAGAAGCCAAACTCAAGAGCCCACTTGGCAGGTGTCATTTTGTAGGGCGCGTTTGGGCCTCCGATGGCAGCCAGGTTTGGAGGAGGGGGCAGCTTTGGTCTGGGAGGAATCCTCGTCCTTATGGAATTTTTGTAGGCAAAAGCCCAGGACGGGCCGCAGGCAAGTTAGGCAAGTTGGCTTTGAAAGGAGGCACTTCCACCCAAGAAGCCAATCTCAAGAGCCCACTTGGCAGATGTCATTTTGTAGGGCGCGTTTGGGCCTCCGATGGCAGCCAGGTTTGGAGGAGGGGGCAGCTTTGGTCTGGGAGAAATCCTCGTCCTTATGGAATTTTTGTAGGCAAAAGCCCAGGACCGGCCGCAGGCAAGTTGGCTTTGAAAGGAGGCACTTCCACCCAAGAAGCCAAACTCAGGAGCCCACTTGGCAGGTGTCATTTTGTAGGGCGCGTTTGGGCCTCCAATGGCAGCCAGGTTTGGAGGAGGGGGCAGCTTTGGTCTGGGAGAAATCCTCATCCTTATGGAATTTTTGTAGGCAAAAGCCCAGGACGGGCCGCAGGCAAGTTGGCTTTGAAAGGAGGTACTTCCACCCAAGAAGCCAAACTCAAGAGCCCACTTGGCAGGTGTCATTTTGTAGGGCACGTTTGGGCCTCCGATGGCAGCCAGGTTTGGAGGAGGGGGCAGCTTTGGTCTGGGAGAAATCCTCATCCTTATGGAATTTTTGTAGGCAAAAGCCCAGGACGGGCCGCAGGCAAGTTGGCTTTGAAAGGAGGTACTTCCACCCAAGAAGCCAAACTCAAGAGCCCACTTGGCAGATGTCATTTTGTAGGGCACGTTTGGGCCTCCGATGGCAGCCAGGTTTGGAGGAGGGGGCAGCTTTGGTCTGGGAGAAATCCTCGTCCTTATGGAATTTTTGTAGCAAAAGCCCGGGACGGGACACAGGCAAGTTGGTTTTGAAAGGAGTCACTTTTCCCCAAGAAGCCAAACTCAAGAGCCCACTTGGCAGGTGTCATTTTGTAGGGCACGTTTGGGCCTCCGATGGCAGCCAGGTTTGGAGGAGGGGGCGGCTTTGGCCTGGGAGAAATCCTCGTCCTTATGGAATTTTTGGAGGCAAAAGCCCAGGACGGGCCGCAGGCAAGTTAGGCAAGTTGGCTCCGAAAGGAGGCACTTTTCCCCAAGAAGCCAAACTCAAGAACCCTCAATGCAGATGTCATTTTGTGGGGCGCGTTTGGGCCTCCGATGGCAGCCAGGTTTGGAGGAGGGGGCAGCTTTGGTCTGGGAGAAATCCTCGTCATTCTGGAATTTTTGTAGCAAAAGCCCGGGACGGGACACAGGCAAGTTGGTTTTGAAAGGAGTCACTTTTCCCCAAGAAGCCAAACTCAAGAGCCCACTTGGCAGGTGTCATTTTGTAGGGCACGTTTGGGCCTCCGATGGCAGCCAGGTTTGGAGGAGGGGGCAGCTTTGGCCTGGGAGAAATCCTCGTCCTTCTGGAATTTTTGTAGGCAAAAGCCCAGGACGGGCCGAAGGCAGGTTAGGCAAGTTGGCTCCGAAAGGAGGCACTTTTCCCCAAGAAGCCAAACTCAAGAACCCTCAATGCAGATGTCATTTTGTGGGGCGCGTTTGGGCCTCCGATGGCAGCCAGGTTTGGAGCAGGGGGCAGCTTTGGTCTGGGAGAAATCCTCGTCCTTATGGAATTTTTGTAGGCAAAAGCCCAGCACGGGCCGCAGGCTAGTTAGGCAAGTTGGCTTTGAAAGGAGGCACTTTTCCGCAAGAAGCCAAACTCAAGAGCCCACTTGGCAAATGTCATTTTGTAGGGCGCGTTTGGGCCTCCGATGGCAGCCAGGTTTGGAGGAGGGGGCAGCTTTGGTCTGGGAGAAATCCTTGTCCTTATGGAATTTTTGTAGCAAAAGCCCAGGACGGGCCGCAGGCAAGTTGGCTTTGAAAGGAGGCACTTCCACCCAAGAAGCCAAACTCAAGAGCCCACTTGGCAGGTGTCATTTTGTAGGGCACGTTTGGGCCTCCGATGGCAGCCAGGTTTGGAGGAGGGGGCAGCTTTGGTCTGGGAGAAATCCTCGTCCTTATGGAATTTTTGTAGGCAAAAGCCCTGCATGGGCCGCAGGCAAGTTGACTCCGAAAGGAGGCACTTTTTCCCAGGAAGCCAAACTCAAGAACCCTCAATGCAGGTGTCATTTTGTGGGGCGCGTTTGGGCCTCCGATGGCAGCCAGGTTTGGAGGAGGGGGCAGCTTTGGTCTGGGAGAAATCCTCGTCCTTATGGAATTTTTGTAGCAAAAGCCCGGGACGGGACGCAGGCAAGTTGGTTTTGAAAGGAGTCACTTTTCCCCAAGAAGCCAAACTCAAGAGCCCACTTGGCAGGTGTCATTTTCTAGGGCGCGTTTGGGCCTCCGATGTCAGCCAGGTTTGGAGGAGGGGGCAGCTTTGGTCTGGGAGAAATCCTCGTCCTTATGGAATTTTTGTAGGCAAAAACCCCGAATGGGCCGCAGGCAAGTTAGGCAAGTTGACTCCGAAAGGAGGCACTTTTCCCCAAGAAGCCAAACTCAAGAACCCTCAATGCAGATGTCATTTTGTGGGGCGCGTTTGGGCCTCCGATGGCAGCCAGGTTTGGAGGAGGGGGCAGCTTTGGTCTGGGAGAAATCCTCGTCCTTATGGAATTTTTGTAGGCAAAAGCCCAGGACCGGCCGCAGGCAAGTTGGCTTTGAAAGGAGGCACTTCCACCCAAGAAGCCAAACTCAAGAGCCCACTTGGCAGGTGTCATTTTGTAGGGCACGTTTGGGCCTCCGATGGCAGCCAGGTTTGGAGGAGGGGGCAGCTTTGGTCTGGGAGAAATCCTCGTCCTTCTGGAATTTTTGTAGGCAAAAGCCCTGCATGGGCCGCAGGCAAGTTGACTCCGAAAGGAGGCACTTTTCCCCAGGAAGCCAAACTCAAGAACCCTCAATGCAGGTGTCATTTTGTGGGGCGCGTTTGGGCCTCCGATGGCAGCCAGGTTTGGAGGAGGGGGCAGCTTTGGTCTGGGAGAAATCCTCGTCCTTCTGGAATTTTTGTAGGCAAAAGCCCAGGACGGGCCGCAGGCAAGTTAGGCAAGTTGGCTCCGAAAGGAGGCACTTTTCCCCAAGAAGCCAAACTCAAGAGCCCACTTGGCAGATGTCATTTTGTAGGGCGCGTTTGGGCCTCCGATGGCAGCCAGGTTTGGAGGAGGGGGCAGCTTTGGTCTGGGAGAAATCCTCGTCCTTATGGAATTTTTGTAGTCTAAAGCCCAGCACGGGCCGCAGGCTAGTTAGGCAAGTTGGCTTTGAAAGGAGGCACTTTTCCGCAAGAAGCCAAACTCAAGAGCCCACTTGGCAAATGTCATTTTGTAGGGCGCGTTTGGGCCTCCGATGGCAGCCAGGTTTGGAGGAGGGGGCAGCTTTGGTCTGGGAGAAATCCTTGTCCTTATGGAATTTTTGTAGCAAAAGCCCAGGACGGGCCGCAGGCAAGTTGGCTTTGAAAGGAGGCACTTCCACCCAAGAAGCCAAACTCAAGAGCCCACTTGGCAGGTGTCATTTTGTAGGGCACGTTTGGGCCTCCGATGGCAGCCAGGTTTGGAGGAGGGGGCAGCTTTGGTCTGGGAGAAATCCTCGTCCTTATGGAATTTTTGTAGGCAAAAGCCCTGCATGGGCCGCAGGCAAGTTGACTCCGAAAGGAGGCACTTTTCCCCAGGAAGCCAAACTCAAGAACCCTCAATGCAGGTGTCATTTTGTGGGGCGCGTTTGGGCCTCCGATGGCAGCCAGGTTTGGAGGAGGGGGCAGCTTTGGTCTGGGAGAAATCCTCGTCCTTATGGAATTTTTGTAGCAAAAGCCCGGGACGGGACGCAGGCAAGTTGGTTTTGAAAGGAGTCACTTTTCCCCAAGAAGCCAAACTCAAGAGCCCACTTGGCAGGTGTCATTTTCTAGGGCGCGTTTGGGCCTCCGATGGCAGCCAGGTTTGGAGGAGGGGGCAGCTTTGGTCTGGGAGAAATCCTCGTCCTTATGGAATTTTTGTAGTCTAAAGCCCAGCACGGGCCGCAGGCTAGTTAGGCAAGTTGGCTTTGAAAGGAGGCACTTTTCCGCAAGAAGCCAATCTCAAGAGCCCACTTGGCAGATGTCATTTTGTAGGGCGCGTTTGGGCCTCCGATGGCAGCCAGGTTTGGAGGAGGGGGCAGCTTTGGTCTGGGAGAAATCCTCGTCCTTATGGAATTTTTGTAGGCAAAAGCCCAGGACCGGCCGCAGGCAAGTTGGCTTTGAAAGGAGGCACTTCCACCCAAGAAGCCAAACTCAAGAGCCCACTTGGCAGGTGTCATTTTGTAGGGCACGTTTGGGCCTCCGATGGCAGCCAGGTTTGGAGGAGGGGGCAGCTTTGGTCTGGGAGAAATCCTCGTCCTTCTGGAATTTTTGTAGGCAAAAGCCCTGCATGGGCCGCAGGCAAGTTGACTCCGAAAGGAGGCACTTTTCCCCAGGAAGCCAAACTCAAGAACCCTCAATGCAGGTGTCATTTTGTGGGGCGCGTTTGGGCCTCCGATGGCAGCCAGGTTTGGAGGAGGGGGCAGCTTTGGTCTGGGAGAAATCCTCGTCCTTCTGGAATTTTTGGAGGCAAAAGCCCAGGACGGGCCGCAGGCAAGTTAGGCAAGTTGGCTCCGAAAGGAGGCACTTTTCCCCAAGAAGCCAAACTCAAGAGCCCACTTGGCAGATGTCATTTTGTGGGGCGCATTTGGGCCTCCGATGGCAGCCAGGTTTGGAGGAGGGGGCAGCTTTGGTCTGGGAGAAATCCTCGTCCTTATGGAATTTTTGTAGTCTAAAGCCCAGCACGGGCTGCAGGCTAGTTAGGCAAGTTGGCTTTGAAAGGAGGCACTTTCCCCCAAGAAGCCAAACTCAAGAGCCCACTTGGCAGGTGTCATTTTGTAGGGCGCGTTTGGGCCTCCAATGGCAGCCAGGTTTGGAGGAGGGGGCAGCTTTGGTCTGGGAGAAATCCTCGTCCTTATGGAATTTTTGTAGGCAAAAGCCCAGGACGGGCCGCAGGCAAGTTGGCTTTGAAAGGAGGTACTTCCACCCAAGAAGCCAAACTCAAGAGCCCACTTGGCAGGTGTCATTTTGTAGGGCACGTTTGGGCCTCCGATGGCAGCCAGGTTTGGAGGAGGGGGCAGCTTTGGTCTGGGAGAAATCCTCATCCTTATGGAATTTTTGTAGGCAAAAGCCCAGGACGGGCCGCAGGCAAGTTGGCTTTGAAAGGAGGTACTTCCACCCAAGAAGCCAAACTCAAGAGCCCACTTGGCAGATGTCATTTTGTAGGGCACGTTTGGGCCTCCGATGGCAGCCAGGTTTGGAGGAGGGGGCAGCTTTGGTCTGGGAGAAATCCTCGTCCTTCTGGAATTTTTGTAGCAAAAGCCCGGGACGGGACGCAGGCAAGTTGGTTTTGAAAGGAGTCACTTTTCCCCAAGAAGCCAAACTCAAGAGCCCACTTGGCAGGTGTCATTTTGTAGGGCACGTTTGGGCCTCCGATGGCAGCCAGGTTTGGAGGAGGGGGCAGCTTTGGCCTGGGAGAAATCCTCGTCCTTCTGGAATTTTTGTAGGCAAAAGCCCAGGACGGGCCGCAGGCAAGTTAGGCAAGTTGGCTCCGAAAGGAGGCACTTTTCCCCAAGAAGCCAAACTCAAGAACCCTCAATGCAGATGTCATTTTGTGGGGCGCGTTTGGGCCTCCGATGGCAGCCCGGTTTGGAGGAGGGGGCAGCTTTGGTCTGGGAGAAATCCTCGTCCTTATGGAATTTTTGTAGGCAAAAGCCCAGCACGGGCCGCAGGCTAGTTAGGCAAGTTGGCTTTGAAAGGAGGCACTTTTCCGCAAGAAGCCAAACTCAAGAGCCCACTTGGCAAATGTCATTTTGTAGGGCGCGTTTGGGCCTCCGATGGCAGCCAGGTTTGGAGGAGGGGGCAGCTTTCTTCTGGGAGAAATCCTTGTCCTTATGGAATTTTTATAGCAAAAGCCCAGGACGGGCCGCAGGCAAGTTGGCTTTGAAAGGAGGCACTTTTCCCCAAGAAGCCAAACTCAAGAGCCCACTTGGCAGGTGTAATTTTGTGGGGCACGTTTGGGCCTCCGATGGCAGCCAGGTTTGGAGGAGGGGGCAGCTTTGGTCTGGGAGAAATCCTCGTCCTTCTGGAATTTTTGTAGGCAAAAGCCCTGCATGGGCCGCAGGCAAGTTGACTCCGAAAGGAGGCACTTTTCCCCAGGAAGCCAAACTCAAGAACCCTCAATGCAGGTGTCATTTTGTGGGGCGCGTTTGGGCCTCCGATGGCAGCCAGGTTTGGAGGAGGGGGCAGCTTTGGTCTGGGAGAAATCCTCGTCCTTCTGGAATTTTTGGAGGCAAAAGCCCAGGACGGGCCGCAGGCAAGTTAGGCAAGTTGACTCCGAAAGGAGGCACTTTTCCCCAAGAAGCCAAACTCAAGAGCCCACTTGGCAGATGTCATTTTGTAGGGCGCGTTTGGGCCTCCGATGGCAGCCAGGTTTGGAGGAGGGGGCAGCTTTGGTCTGGGAGAAATCCTCGTCCTTATGGAATTTTGGGAGGCAAAAGCCCTGCATGGGCCGCCGGCAAGTTGACTCCGAAAGGAGGCACTTTTCCCCAAGAAGCCAAACTCAAGAGCCCGCTTGGCAGATGTCATTTTGTAGGGCGCGTTTGGGCCTCCGATGGCAGCCACGTTTGGCGGAGGGGGCAGCTTTGGTCTGGGAGGAATCCTCGTCCTTATGGAATTTTTGTAGCAATCGTCCGGGACGGGACGCAGGCAAGTTGGTTTTGAAAGGAGTCACTTTTCCCCAAGAAGCCAAACTCAAGAGCCCACTTGGCAGATGTCATTTGGTAGGGCGCGTTTGGGCCTCCGATGGCAGCCAGGTTTGGAGGAGGGAGCAGCTTTGGTCTGGGAGAAATCCTTGTCCTTCTGGAATTTTTGTAGGCAAAAGCCCAGGACGGGCCGCAGGCAAGTTAGGCATGTTGGCTTTGAAAGGAGGCACTTTTCCCCAAGAAGACAAACTCAAGAGCCCACTTGGCAGGTGTCATTTTGTAGGGCGCGTTTGGGCCTCCGATGGCAGCCAGGTTTGGAGGAGGGGGCAGCTTTGTTCTGGGAGAAATCCTCGTCTTTTCTGGAATTTTTTTAGGCAAAAGCCCTGCATGGGCCGCCGGCAAGTTGACTCCGAAAGGAGGCACTTTTGCCCAAGAAGCCAAACTCAAGAGCCCACTTGGCAGGTGTCATTTTGTAGGGCGCGTTTGGGCCTCCGATGGCAGCCAGGTTTGGAGGAGGGGGCAGCTTTGGTCTGGGAGGAATCCTCGTCCTTATGGAATTTTTGTAGGCAAAAGCCCAGGACGGGACGCAGGCAAGTTGGTTTTGAAAGGAGTCACTTTTCCCCAAGATGCCAAACTCAAGAGCCGACTTGGCAGGTGTCATTTTGTAGGGCGCGTTTGGGCCTCCGATGTCAGCCAGGTTTGGAGGAGGGGGCAGCTTTGGTCTGGGAGAAATCCTCGTCCTTATGGAATTTTTGTAGGCAAAAACCCCACATGGGCCGCAGGCAAGTTAGGCAAGTTGACTCCGAAAGGAGGCACTTTTCCCCAATAAGCCAAACTCAAGAACCCTCAAATGCAGATGTCATTTTGTGGGGCGCGTTTGGGCTTCCGATGGCAGCAAGGTTTGGAGGAGGGGGCAGCTTTGGTCTGGGAGAAATCCTCGTCCTTATGGAATTTTTGTAGTCAAAAGCCCAGCACGGGCCGCAGGCTAGTTAGGCAAGTTGGCTTTGAAAGGAGGCACTTTTCCGCAAGAAGCCAAACTCAAGAGACCACTTGGCAGATGTCATTTTGTAGGGCGCGTTTGGGCCTCCGATGGCAGCCAGGTTTGGAGGAGGGGGCAGCTTTGGTCTGGGAGAAATCCTCGTCCTTATGGAATTTTTGTAGGCAAAAGCCCAGGACGGGCCGCAGGCAAGTTGGCTTTGAAAGGAGGTACTTCCACCCAAGAACCAAACTCAAGAGCCCACTTGGCAGATGTCATTTTGTAGGGCACGTTTCGGCCTCCGATGGCAGCCAGGTTTGGAGGAGGGGGCAGCTTTGGTCTGGGAGAAATCCTCGTCCTTATGGAATTTTTGTAGGCAAAAACCCCGCATGGGCCGCAGGCAAGTTAGGCAAGTTGCTTTGAAAGGAGGCACTTTCCCCCAAGAAGCCAAACTCAAGAACCCACAATGCAGATGTCATTTTGTGGGGCGCGTTTGGGCCTCCGATGGCAGCCAGGTTTGGAGGAGGGGGCAGCTTTGGTCTGGGAGAAATCCTCATCCTTATGGAATTTTTGTAGTCTAAAGCCCAGCACGGGCTGCAGGCAAGTTGGCTTTGAAAGGAGGCACTTTCCCCCAAGAAGCCAAACTCAGGAGCCCACTTGGCAGATGTCATTTTGTAGGGCGCGTTTGGGCCACCGATGGCAGCTAGGTTTGGAGGAGGGGGCAGCTTTGGTCTGGGAGAAATCCTCGTCCTTATGGAATTTTTGTAGGCAAAAGCCCAGAATGGGCTGCAGGCTAGTTAGGCAAGTTGGCTTTGAAAGGAGGCACTTTTCCGCAAGAAGCCAAACTCAAGAGCCCACTTGGCAGATGTCATTTTGTAGGGCGCGTTTGGGCCTCCGATGGCAGCCAGGTTTGGAGGAGGGGGCAGCTTTGTTCTGGGAGAAATCCTCGTCCTTATGGAATTTTTGTAGGCAAAAGCCCAGGACGGGCCGCAGGCAAGTTGGCTTTGAAAGGAGGCACTTCCACCCAAGAAGCCAAACTCAAGAGCCCACTTGGCAGGTGTCATTTTGTAGGGCACGTTTGGGCCTCCGATGGCAGCCAGGTTTGGAGGAGGGGGCAGCTTTGGTCTGGGAGAAATCCTCGTCCTTATGGAATTTTTGGAGGCAAACGCCCTGCATGGGCCGCAGGCAAGTTGACTCCGAAAGGAGGCACTTTTCCCCAGGAAGCCAAACTCAAGAACCCTCAATGCAGGTGTAATTTTGTGGGGCGCGTTTGGGCCTCCGATGGCAGCCAGGTTTGGAGGAGGGGGCAGCTTTGGTCTGGGAGAAATCCTCGTCCTTCTGGAATTTTTGGAGGCAAAAGCCCAGGACGGGCCGCAGGCAAGTTAGGCAAATTGGCTCCGAAAGGAGGCACTTTTCCCCAAGAAGCCAAACTCAAGAGCCCACTTGGCAGATGTCATTTTGTAGGGCGCGTTTGGGCCTCTGATGGCAGCCAGGTTTGGAGGAGGGGGCAGCTTTGGTCTGGGAGAAATCCTCGTCCTTATGGAATTTTTGTAGGCAAAAGCCCAGCACGGGCCGCAGGCTAGTTAGGCAAGTTGGCTCCGAAAGGAGGCACTTTTCCCCAAGAAGCCAAACTCAAGAGCCCACTTGGCAGGTGTCATTTTGTAGGGCGCGTTTGGGCCTCCGATGGCAGCCAGGTTTGGAGGAGGGGGCAGCTTTGGTCTGGGAGAAATCCTCGTCCTTATGGAATTTTTGGAGGCAAAAGCCCTGCATGGGCCGCCGGCAAGTTGACTCCGAAAGGAGGCACTTTTCCCCAAGAAGACAAACTCAAGAGCCCGCTTGGCAAATGTCATTTTGTAGGGCGCGTTTGGGCCTCCGATGGCAGCCAGGTTTGGCGGAGGGGGCAGCTTTGTTCTGGGAGAAATCCTCGTCCTTATGGAATTTTTGTAGGCAAAAGCCCTGCATGGGCCGCCGGCAAGTTGACTCCGAAAGGAGGCAATTTTCCCTAAGAAGCCAAACTCAAGAGCCCACTTGGCAGGTGTCATTTTGTAGGGCGCGTTTGGGCCTCCGATGGCAGCCAGGTTTGGAGGAGGGGGCAGCTTTGGTCTGGGAGAAATCCTCGTCCTTATGGAATTTTTGTAGGCAAAACCCCTGCATGAGCCGCAGGCAAATTGACTCCGAAAGGAGGCACTTTTCCCCAGAAAGCCAAACTCAAGAGCCCACTTGGCAGATGTCATTTTGTAGGGCGCGTTTGGGCCTCCGATGGCAGCCAGGTTTGGAGGAGGGGGCAGCTTTGGTCTGGGAGGAATCCTCGTCCTTATGGAATTTTTGTAGCAAAAGCCCGGGACGGGACGCAGGCAAGTTGGTTTTGAAAGGAGTCACTTTTCCCCAAGAAGCCAAACTCAAGAGCCCACTTGGCAGGTGTCATTTTCTAGGGCGCGTTTGGGCCTCCGATGTCAGCCAGGTTTGGAGGAGGGGGCAGCTTTGGTCTGGGAGAAATCCTCGTCCTTATGGAATTTTTGTAGGCAAAAACCCCGAATGGGCCGCAGGCAAGTTAGGCAAGTTGACTCCGAAAGGAGGCACTTTTCCCCAAGAAGCCAAACTCAAGAACCCTCAATGCAGATGTCATTTTGTGGGGCGCGTTTGGGCCTCCGATGGCAGCCAGGTTTGGCGGAGGGGGCAGCTTTGGTCTGGGAGAAATCCTCGTCCTTATGGAATTTTTGTAGTCTAAAGCCCAGCACGGGCCGCAGGCTAGTTAGGCAAGTTGGCTTTGAAAGGAGGCACTTTTCCCCAAGAAGCCAAACTCAAGAGCCCACTTGGCAGATGTCATTTTGTAGGGCGCGTTTGGGCCTCCGATGGCAGCCAGGTTTGGAGGAGGGGGCAGCTTTGGTCTGGGAGAAATCCTCGTCCTTATGTAATTTTTGGAGGCAAAAGCCCAGGACGGGCCGCAGGCAAGTTGGCTTTGAAAGGAGGCACTTCCACCCAAGAAGCCAAACTCAAGAGCCCACTTGGCAGGTGTCATTTTGTAGGGCACGTTTGGGCCTCCGATGGCAGCCAGGTTTGGAGGAGGGGGCAGCTTTGGTCTGGGAGAAATCCTCGTCCTTCTGGAATTTTTGTAGGCAAAAGCCCTGCATGGGCCGCAGGCAAGTTGACTCCGAAAGGAGGCACTTTTCCCCAGGAAGCCAAACTCAAGAACCCTCAATGCAGGTGTCATTTTGTGGGGCGCGTTTGGGCCTCCGATGGCAGCCAGGTTTGGAGGAGGGGGCAGCTTTGGTCTGGGAGAAATCCTCGTCCTTATGGAATTTTTGTAGGCAAAAGCCCAGGACGGGCCGCAGGCAAGTTGGCTTTGAAAGGAGGTACTTCCACCCAAGAAGCCAAACTCAAGAGCCCACTTGGCAGATGTCATTTTGTAGGGCACGTTTGGGCCTCCGATGGCAGCCAGGTTTGGAGGAGGGGGCAGCTTTGGTCTGGGAGAAATCCTCGTCCTTATGGAATTTTTGTAGTCAAAAGCCCAGCACGGGCCGCAGGCTAGTTAGGTATGTTGGCTTTGAAAGGAGGCACTTTTCCGCAAGAAGCCAAACTCAAGAGCCCACTTGGCAAATGTCATTTTGTAGGGCGCGTTTGGGCCTCCGATGGCAGCCAGGTTTGGAGGAGGGGGCAGCTTTGGTCTGGGAGAAATCCTCGTCCTTATGGAATTTTTGTAGCAAAAGCCCAGGATGGGCCGCAGGCAAGTTGGCTTTGAAAGGAGGCACTTCCACCCAAGAAGCCAAACTCAAGAGCCCACTTGGCAGGTGTCATTTTGTAGGGCACGTTTGGGCCTCCGATGGCAGCCAGGTTTGGAGGAGGGGGCAGCTTTGGTCTGGGAGAAATCCTCGTCCTTATGGAATTTTTGTAGGCAAAAGCCCTGCATGGGCCGCAGGCAAGTTGACTCCGAAAGGAGGCACTTTTCCCCAGGAAGCCAAACTCAAGAACCCTCAATGCAGGTGTCATTTTGTGGGGCGCGTTTGGGCCTCCGATGGCAGCCAGGTTTGGAGGAGGGGGCAGCTTTGGTCTGGGAGAAATCCTCGTCCTTCTGGAATTTTTGGAGGCAAAAGCCCAGGACGGGCCGCAGGCAAGTTAGGCAATTTGGCTCCGAATGGAGGCACTTTTCCCCAAGAAGCCAAACTCAAGAGCCCACTTGGCAGATGTCATTTTGTAGGGCGCGTTTGGGCCTCTGATGGCAGCCAGGTTTGGAGGAGGGGGCAGCTTTGGTCTGGGAGAAATCCTCGTCCTTATGGAATTTTTGTAGGCAAAAGCCCAGCACAGGCCGCAGGCTAGTTAGGCAAGTTGGCTCCGAAAGGAGGCACTTTTCCCCAAGAAGCCAAACTCAAGAGCCCACTTGGCAGGTGTCATTTTGTAGGGCGCGTTTGGGCCTCCGATGGCAGCCAGGTTTGGAGGAGGGGGCAGCTTTGGTCTGGGAGAAATCCTCGTCCTTATGGAATTTTTGGAGGCAAAAGCCCTGCATGGGCCGCCGGCAAGTTGACTCCGAAAGGAGGCACTTTTCCCCAAGAAGACAAACTCAAGAGCCCGCTTGGCAAATGTCATTTTGTAGGGCGCGTTTGGGCCTCCGATGGCAGCCAGGTTTGGCGGAGGGGGCAGCTTTGTTCTGGGAGAAATCCTCGTCCTTATGGAATTTTTGTAGGCAAAAGCCCTGCATGGGCCGCCGGCAAGTTGACTCCGAAAGGAGGCAATTTTCCCTAAGAAGCCAAACTCAAGAGCCCACTTGGCAGGTGTCATTTTGTAGGGCGCGTTTGGGCCTCCGATGGCAGCCAGGTTTGGAGGAGGGGGCAGCTTTGGTCTGGGAGAAATCCTCGTCCTTATGGAATTTTTGTAGGCAAAACCCCTGCATGAGCCGCAGGCAAATTGACTCCGAAAGGAGGCACTTTTCCCCAGAAAGCCAAACTCAAGAGCCCACTTGGCAGATGTCATTTTGTAGGGCGCGTTTGGGCCTCCGATGGCAGCCAGGTTTGGAGGAGGGGGCAGCTTTGGTCTGGGAGGAATCCTCGTCCTTATGGAATTTTTGTAGCAAAAGCCCGGGACGGGACGCAGGCAAGTTGGTTTTGAAAGGAGTCACTTTTCCCCAAGAAGCCAAACTCAAGAGCCCACTTGGCAGGTGTCATTTTCTAGGGCGCGTTTGGGCCTCCGATGTCAGCCAGGTTTGGAGGAGGGGGCAGCTTTGGTCTGGGAGAAATCCTCGTCCTTATGGAATTTTTGTAGGCAAAAACCCCGAATGGGCCGCAGGCAAGTTAGGCAAGTTGACTCCGAAAGGAGGCACTTTTCCCCAAGAAGCCAAACTCAAGAACCCTCAATGCAGATGTCATTTTGTGGGGCGCGTTTGGGCCTCCGATGGCAGCCAGGTTTGGCGGAGGGGGCAGCTTTGGTCTGGGAGAAATCCTCGTCCTTATGGAATTTTTGTAGTCTAAAGCCCAGCACGGGCCGCAGGCTAGTTAGGCAAGTTGGCTTTGAAAGGAGGCACTTTTCCCCAAGAAGCCAAACTCAAGAGCCCACTTGGCAGATGTCATTTTGTAGGGCGCGTTTGGGCCTCCGATGGCAGCCAGGTTTGGAGGAGGGGGCAGCTTTGGTCTGGGAGAAATCCTCGTCCTTATGTAATTTTTGGAGGCAAAAGCCCAGGACGGGCCGCAGGCAAGTTGGCTTTGAAAGGAGGCACTTCCACCCAAGAAGCCAAACTCAAGAGCCCACTTGGCAGGTGTCATTTTGTAGGGCACGTTTGGGCCTCCGATGGCAGCCAGGTTTGGAGGAGGGGGCAGCTTTGGTCTGGGAGAAATCCTCGTCCTTCTGGAATTTTTGTAGGCAAAAGCCCTGCATGGGCCGCAGGCAAGTTGACTCCGAAAGGAGGCACTTTTCCCCAGGAAGCCAAACTCAAGAACCCTCAATGCAGGTGTCATTTTGTGGGGCGCGTTTGGGCCTCCGATGGCAGCCAGGTTTGGAGGAGGGGGCAGCTTTGGTCTGGGAGAAATCCTCGTCCTTATGGAATTTTTGTAGGCAAAAGCCCAGGACGGGCCGCAGGCAAGTTGGCTTTGAAAGGAGGTACTTCCACCCAAGAAGCCAAACTCAAGAGCCCACTTGGCAGATGTCATTTTGTAGGGCACGTTTGGGCCTCCGATGGCAGCCAGGTTTGGAGGAGGGGGCAGCTTTGGTCTGGGAGAAATCCTCGTCCTTATGGAATTTTTGTAGTCAAAAGCCCAGCACGGGCCGCAGGCTAGTTAGGTATGTTGGCTTTGAAAGGAGGCACTTTTCCGCAAGAAGCCAAACTCAAGAGCCCACTTGGCAAATGTCATTTTGTAGGGCGCGTTTGGGCCTCCGATGGCAGCCAGGTTTGGAGGAGGGGGCAGCTTTGGTCTGGGAGAAATCCTCGTCCTTATGGAATTTTTGTAGCAAAAGCCCAGGATGGGCCGCAGGCAAGTTGGCTTTGAAAGGAGGCACTTCCACCCAAGAAGCCAAACTCAAGAGCCCACTTGGCAGGTGTCATTTTGTAGGGCACGTTTGGGCCTCCGATGGCAGCCAGGTTTGGAGGAGGGGGCAGCTTTGGTCTGGGAGAAATCCTCGTCCTTATGGAATTTTTGTAGGCAAAAGCCCTGCATGGGCCGCAGGCAAGTTGACTCCGAAAGGAGGCACTTTTCCCCAGGAAGCCAAACTCAAGAACCCTCAATGCAGGTGTCATTTTGTGGGGCGCGTTTGGGCCTCCGATGGCAGCCAGGTTTGGAGGAGGGGGCAGCTTTGGTCTGGGAGAAATCCTCGTCCTTCTGGAATTTTTGGAGGCAAAAGCCCAGGACGGGCCGCAGGCAAGTTAGGCAATTTGGCTCCGAATGGAGGCACTTTTCCCCAAGAAGCCAAACTCAAGAGCCCACTTGGCAGATGTCATTTTGTAGGGCGCGTTTGGGCCTCTGATGGCAGCCAGGTTTGGAGGAGGGGGCAGCTTTGGTCTGGGAGAAATCCTCGTCCTTATGGAATTTTTGTAGTCTAAAGCCCAGCACAGGCCGCAGGCTAGTTAGGCAAGTTGGCTCCGAAAGGAGGCACTTTTCCCCAAGAAGCCAAACTCAAGACCCACTTGGCAGGTGTCATTTTGTAGGGCGCGTTTGGGCCTCCGATGGCAGCCAGGTTTGGAGGAGGGGGCAGCTTTGGTCTGGGAGAAATCCTCGTCCTTATGGAATTTTTGGAGGCAAAAGCCCTGCATGGGCCGCCGGCAAGTTGACTCCGAAAGGAGGCACTTTTCCCCAAGAAGCCAAACTCAAGAGCCCGCTTGGCAGATGTCATTTTGTAGGGCGCGTTTGGGCCTCCGATGGCAGCCAGGTTTGGCGGAGGGGGCAGCTTTGGTCTGGGAGAAATCCTCGTCCTTATGGAATTTTTGTAGCAAACGTCCGGGACGGGACGCAGGCAAGTTGGTTTTGAAAGGAGTCACTTTTCCCCAAGAAGCCAAACTCAAGAGCCCACTTGGCAGATGTCATTTTGTAGGGCGCGTTTGGGCCTCCGATGGCAGCCAGGTTTGGAGGAGGGAGCAGCTTTGGTCTGGGAGAAATCCTTGTCCTTCTGGAATTTTTGTAGGCAAGAGCCCAGGACGGGCCGCAGGCAAGTTAGGCAAGTTGGCTTTGAAAGGAGGCACTTTTCCCCAAGAAGCCAAACTCAAGAGCCCACTTGGCAGGTGTCATTTTGTAGGGCGCGTTTGGGCCTCCGATGGCAGCCAGGTTTGGAGGAGGGGGCAGCTTTGGTCTGGGAGAAATCCTCGTCCTTATGGAATTTTTGTACTCAAAAGCCCAGGACGGGCCGCAGGCAAGTTAGGCAAGTTGGCTCCGAAAGGAGGCACTTTTCCCCAAGAAGCCAAACTCAAGAACCCACAATGCAGATGTCATTTTGTAGGGCGCGTTTGGGCCTCCGATGGCAGCCAGGTTTGGAGGAGGGGGCAGCTTTGTTCTGGGAGAAATCCTCGTCCTTATGGAATTTTTGTAGGCAAAAGCCCTGCATGGGCCGCCGGCAAGTTGACTCCGAAAGGAGGCACTTTTCCCCAAGAAGCCAAACTCAAGAGCCCACTTGGCAGGTGTCATTTTGTAGGGCGCGTTTGGGCCTCCGATGGCAGCCAGGTTTGGAGGAGGGGGCAGCTTTGGTCTGGGAGAAATCCTCGTCCTTATGGAATTTTTGGAGGCAAAACCCCTGCATGAGCCGCAGGCAAGTTGACTCCGAAAGGAGGCACTTTTCCCCAGAAAGCCAAACTCAAGAGCCCACTTGGCAGATGTCATTTTGTAGGGCGCGTTTGGGCCTCCGATGGCAGCCAGGTTTGGAGGAGGGGGCAGCTTTGGTCTGGGAGGAATCCTCGTCCTTATGGAATTTTTGTAGCAAAAGCCCAGGACGGGACGCAGGCAAGTTGGTTTTGAAAGGAGTCACTTTTCCCCAAGAAGCCAAACTCAAGAGCCGACTTGGCAGGTGTCATTTTGTAGGGCGCGTTTGGGCCTCCGATGGCAGCCAGGTTTGGAGGAGGGGGCAGCTTTGGTCTGGGAGGAATCCTCGTCCTTATGGAATTTTTGGAGGCAAAAGCCCTGCATGGGCCGCCGGCAAGTTGACTCCGAAGGGAGGCACTTTTCCCCAAGAAGCCAAACTCAAGAACCCACAATGCAGATGTCATTTTGTAGGGCGCGTTTGGGCCTCCGATGGCAGCCAGGTTTGGCGGAGGGGGCAGCTTTGGTCTGGGAGAAATCCTCGTCCTTATGGAATTTTTGTAGCAAACGTCCGGGACGGGACGCAGGCAAGTTGGTTTTGAAAGGAGTCACTTTTCCCCAAGAAGCCAAACTCAAGAGCCCACTTGGCAGATGTCATTTTGTAGGGCGCGTTTGGGCCTCCGATGGCAGCCAGGTTTGGAGGAGGGAGCAGCTTTGGTCTGGGAGAAATCCTTGTCCTTCTGGAATTTTTGTAGGCAAAAGCCCAGGACGGGCCGCAGGCAAGTTAGGCAAGTTGGCTTTGAAAGGAGGCACTTTTCCCCAAGAAGCCAAACTCAAGAGCCCACTTGGCAGGTGTCATTTTGTAGGGCGCGTTTGGGCCTCCGATGGCAGCCAGGTTTGGAGGAGGGGGCAGCTTTGGTCTGGGAGAAATCCTCGTCCTTATGGAATTTTTGTAGGCAAAACCCCTGCATGAGCCGCAGGCAAGTTGACTCCGAAAGGAGGCACTTTTCCCCAGAAAGCCAAACTCAAGAGCCCACTTAGCAGATGTCATTTTGTGGGGCGCGTTTGGGCCTCCGATGGCAGCCAGGTTTGGAGGAGGGGGCAGCTTTGGTCTGGGAGGAATCCTCGTCCTTATGGAATTTTTGTAGCAAAAGCCCGGGACGGGACGCAGGCAAGTTGGTTTTGAAAGGAGTCACTTTTCCCCAAGAAGCCAAACTCAAGAGCCCACTTGGCAGGTGTCATTTTCTAGGGCGCGTTTGGGCCTCCGATGTCAGCCAGGTTTGGAGGAGGGGGCAGCTTTGGTCTGGGAGAAATCCTCGTCCTTATGGAATTTTTGTAGGCAAAAACCCCGCATGGGCCGCAGGCAAGTTAGGCAAGTTGACTCCGAAAGGAGGCACTTTTCCCCAAGAAGCCAAACTCAAGAACCCTCAATGCAGATGTCATTTTGTGGGGCGCGTTTGGGCCTCCGATGGCAGCCAGGTTTGGAGGAGGGGGCAGCTTTGGTCTGGGAGAAATCCTCGTCCTTATGGAATTTTTGTAGTCTAAAGCCCAGCACGGGCCGCAGGCTAGTTAGGCAAGTTGGCTTTGAAAGGAGGCACTTTTCCCCAAGAAGCCAAACTCAAGAGCCCACTTGGCAGATGTCATTTTGTAGGGCGCGTTTGGGCCTCCGATGGCAGCCAGGTTTGGAGGAGGGGGCAGCTTTGGTCTGGGAGAAATCCTCGTCCTTATGTAATTTTTGGAGGCAAAAGCCCAGGACGGGCCGCAGGCAAGTTGGCTTTGAAAGGAGGCACTTCCACCCAAGAAGCCAAACTCAAGAGCCCACTTGGCAGATGTCATTTTGTAGGGCACGTTTGGTCCTCCGATGGCAGCCAGGTTTGGAGGAGGGGGCAGCTTTGGTCTGGGAGAAATCCTCGTCCTTCTGGAATTTTTGTAGGCAAAAGCCCTGCATGGGCCGCAGGCAAGTTGACTCCGAAAGGAGGCACTTTTCCCCAGGAAGCCAAACTCAAGAACCCTCAATGCAGGTGTCATTTTGTGGGGCGCGTTTGGGCCTCCGATGGCAGCCAGGTTTGGAGGAGGGGGCAGCTTTGGTCTGGGAGAAATCCTCGTCCTTATGGAATTTTTGTAGCAAAAGCCCAGGACGGGACGCAGGCAAGTTGGTTTTGAAAGGAGTCACTTTTCCCCAAGAAGCCAAACTCAAGAGCCGACTTGGCAGGTGTCATTTTGTAGGGCACGTTTGGGCCTCCGATGGCAGCCAGGTTTGGAGGAGGGGGCAGCTTTGGTCTGGGAGGAATCCTCGTCCTTATGGAATTTTTGTAGCAAAAGCCCAGGACGGGACGCAGGCAAGTTGGTTTTGAAAGGAGTCACTTTTCCCCAAGAAGCCAAACTCAAGAGCCCACTTGGCAGGTGTCATTTTGTAGGGCGCGTTTGGGCCTCCGATTGCAGCCAGGTTTGGAGGAGGGGGCAGCTTTGGTCTGGGAGAAATCCTCGTCCTTATGGAATTTTTGTAGTCAAAAACCCCACATGGGCCGCAGGCAAGTTAGGCAAGTTGACTCCGAAAGGAGGCACTTTTCCCCAAGAAGCCAAACTCAAGAACCCTCAATGCAGATGTCATTTTGTGGGGCGCGTTTGGGCCTCCGATGGCAGCCAGGTTTGGAGGAGGGGGCAGCTTTGGTCTGGGAGAAATCCTCGTCCTTATGGAATTTTTGAAAGTCTAAAGCCCAGCACAGGCCGCAGGCTAGTTAGGCAAGTTGGCTTTGAAAGGAGGCACTTTTCCGCAAGAAGCCAAACTCAAGAGCCCACTTGGCAGATGTCATTTTGTAGGGCGCGTTTGGGCCTCCGATGGCAGCCAGGTTTGGAGGAGGGGGCAGCTTTGGTCTGGGAGAAATCCTCGTCCTTATGGAATTTTTGTAGGGAAAAGCCCAGGACGTGCCGCAGGCAAGTTGGCTTTGAAAGGAGGCACTTCCACCCAAGAAGCCAAACTCAAGAGCCCACTTGGCAGGTGTCATTTTGTAGGGCACGTTTGGGCCTCCGATGGCAGCCAGGTTTGGAGGAGGGGGCAGCTTTGGTCTGGGAGAAATCCTCGTCCTTATGGAATTTTTGTAGGCAAAAGCCCTGGACGGGCCGCAGGCAAGTTGGCTTTGAAAGGAGGTACTTCCACCCAAGAAGCCAAACTCAAGAGCCCACTTGGCAGATGTCATTTTGTAGGGCACGTTTGGGCCTCCGATGGCAGCCAGGTTTGGAGGAGGGGGCAGCTTTGGTCTGGGAGAAATCCTCGTCCTTATGGAATTTTTGTAGGCAAAAGCCCTGCATGGGCCGCAGGCAAGTTGACTCCGAAAGGAGGCACATTTCCCCAGAAAGCCAAACTCAAGAGCCCACTTGGCAAATGTCATTTTGTAGGGCGCGTTTGGGCCTCCGATGGAAGCCAGGTTTGGAGGAGGGGGCAGCTTTGGTCTGGGAGAAATCCTCGTCCTTATGGAATTTTTGGAGGCAAAAGCCCAGGACGGGCCGCAGGCAAGTTAGGCAATTTGGCTCCGAAAGGAGGCAATTTTCCCCAAGAAGCCAAACTCAAGAGCCCACTTGGCAGATGTCATTTTGTAGGGCGCGTTTGTGCCTCTGATGGCAGCCAGGTTTGGAGGAGGGGGCAGCTTTGGTCTGGGAGAAATCCTCGTCCTTATGGAATTTTTGTAGGCAAAAGCCCAGGACGGGACGCAGGCTAGTTAGGCAAGTTGGCTCCGAAAGGAGGCACTTTTCCCCAAGAAGCCAAACTCAAGAGCCCACTTGGCAGGTGTCATTTTGTAGGGCGCGTTTGGGCCTCCGATGGCAGCCAGGTTTGGAGGAGGGGGCAGCTTTGGTCTGGGAGAAATCCTCGTCCTTATGGAATTTTTGGAGGCAAAAGCCCTGCATGGGCCGCCGGCAAGTTGACTCCGAAAGGAGGCACTTTTCCCCAAGAAGCCAAACTCAAGAGCCCGCTTGGCAGATGTCATTTTGTAGGGCGCGTTTGGGCCTCCGATGGCAGCCAGGTTTGGCGGAGGGGGCAGCTTTGGTCTGGGAGGAATCCTCGTCCTTATGGAATTTTTGTAGCAAACGTCCGGGACGGGATGCAGGCAAGTTGGTTTTGAAAGGAGTCACTTTTCCCCAAGAAGCCAAACTCAAGAGCCCACTTGGCAGATGTCATTTTGTAGGGCGCGTTTGGGCCTCCGATGGCAGCCAGGTTTGGAGGAGGGAGCAGCTTTGGTCTGGGAGAAATCCTTGTCCTTCTGGAATTTTTGTAGGCAAAAGCCCAGGACGGGCCGCAGGCAAGTTAGGCAAGTTGGCTTTGAAAGGAGGCACTTTTCCCCAAGAAGCCAAACTCAAGAACCCACAATGCAGATGTCATTTTGTAGGGTGCGTTTGGGCCTCCGATGGCAGCCAGGTTTGGAGGAGGGGGCAGCTTTGGTCTGGGAGAAATCCTCGTCCTTCTGGAATTTTTGTACTCAAAAGCCCAGGACGGGCCGCAGGCAAGTTAGGCAAGTTGGCTCTGAAAGGAGGCACTTTTCCCCAAGAAGCCAAACTCAAGAACCCACAATGCAGATGTCATTTTGTAGGGCGCGTTTGGACCTCCGATGGCAGCCAGGTTTGGAGGAGGGGGCAGCTTTCTTCTCGGAGAAATCCTCGTCCTTATGGAATTTTTGTAGGCAAAAGCCCAGGACGGGACGCAGGCAAGTTGGCTTTGAAAGGAGGCACTTTTCCCCAAGAAGCCAAACTCAAGAGCCCACTTGGCAGGTGTCATTTTGTAGGGCGCGTTTGGGCCTCCGATGGCAGCCAGGTTTGGAGGAGGGGGCAGCTTTGGTCTGGGAGAAATCCTCGTCCTTATGGAATTTTTGTAGGCAAAAGCCCTGCATGGGCCGCCGGCAAGTTGACTCCGAAAGGAGGCACTTTTCCCCAAGAAGCCAAACTCAAGAGCCCACTTGGCAGATGTCATTTTGTAGGGCGCGTTTGGGCCTCCGATGGCAGCCAGGTTTGGAGGAGGGGGCAGCTTTGGTCTGGGAGAAATCCTCGTCCTTATGGAATTTTTGTAGGCAAAAGCCCAGAATGGGCCGCAGGCTAGTTAGGCAAGTTGGCTTTGAAAGGAGGCACTTTTCCGCAAGAAGCCAAACTCAAGAGCCCACTTGGCAGATGTCATTTTGTAGGGCGCGTTTGGGCCTCCGATGGCAGCCAGGTTTGGAGGAGGGGGCAGCTTTGGTCTGGGAGAAATCCTCGTCCTTCTGGAATTTTTGTAGGCAAAAGCCCAGGACGGGCCGCAGGCAAGTTGGCTTTGAAAGGAGGCACTTTCCCCCAAGAAGCCAAACTCAAGAGCCCACTTGGCAGATGTCATTTTGTAGGGCACGTTTGGGCCTCCGATGGCAGCCAGGTTTGGAGGAGGGGGCAGCTTTGGTCTGGGAGAAATCCTCGTCCTTATGGAATTTTTGTAGGCAAAAGCCCTGCATGAGCCGCAGGCAAGTTGACTCCGAAAGGAGGCACTTTTCCCCAGAAAGCCAAACTCAAGAGCCCACTTGGCAGATGTCATTTTGTAGGGCGCGTTTGGGCCTCCGATGGCAGCCAGGTTTGGAGGAGGGGGCAGCTTTGGTCTGGGAGGAATCCTCGTCCTTATGGAATTTTTGTAGCAAAAGCCCAGGACGGGACGCAGGCAAGTTGGTTTTGAAAGGAGTCACTTTTCCCCAAGAAGCCAAACTCAAGAGCCGACTTGGCAGGTGTCATTTTGTAGGGCGCGTTTGGGCCTCCGATGGCAGCCAGGTTTGGAGGAGGGGGCAGCTTTGGTCTGGGAGGAATCCTCGTCCTTATGGAATTTTTGGAGGCAAAAGCCCTGCATGGGCCGCCGGCAAGTTGACTCCGAAGGGAGGCACTTTTCCCCAAGAAGCCAAACTCAAGAACCCACAATGCAGATGTCATTTTGTAGGGCGCGTTTGGGCCTCCGATGGCAGCCAGGTTTGGCGGAGGGGGCAGCTTTGGTCTGGGAGAAATCCTCGTCCTTATGGAATTTTTGTAGCAAACGTCCGGGACGGGACGCAGGCAAGTTGGTTTTGAAAGGAGTCACTTTTCCCCAAGAAGCCAAACTCAAGAGCCCACTTGGCAGATGTCATTTTGTAGGGCGCGTTTGGGCCTCCGATGGCAGCCAGGTTTGGAGGAGGGAGCAGCTTTGGTCTGGGAGAAATCCTTGTCCTTCTGGAATTTTTGTAGGCAAAAGCCCAGGACGGGCCGCAGGCAAGTTAGGCAAGTTGGCTTTGAAAGGAGGCACTTTTCCCCAAGAAGCCAAACTCAAGAGCCCACTTGGCAGGTGTCATTTTGTAGGGCGCGTTTGGGCCTCCGATGGCAGCCAGGTTTGGAGGAGGGGGCAGCTTTGGTCTGGGAGAAATCCTCGTCCTTATGGAATTTTTGTAGGCAAAACCCCTGCATGAGCCGCAGGCAAGTTGACTCCGAAAGGAGGCACTTTTCCCCAGAAAGCCAAACTCAAGAGCCCACTTAGCAGATGTCATTTTGTGGGGCGCGTTTGGGCCTCCGATGGCAGCCAGGTTTGGAGGAGGGGGCAGCTTTGGTCTGGGAGGAATCCTCGTCCTTATGGAATTTTTGTAGCAAAAGCCCGGGACGGGACGCAGGCAAGTTGGTTTTGAAAGGAGTCACTTTTCCCCAAGAAGCCAAACTCAAGAGCCCACTTGGCAGGTGTCATTTTCTAGGGCGCGTTTGGGCCTCCGATGTCAGCCAGGTTTGGAGGAGGGGGCAGCTTTGGTCTGGGAGAAATCCTCGTCCTTATGGAATTTTTGTAGGCAAAAACCCCGCATGGGCCGCAGGCAAGTTAGGCAAGTTGACTCCGAAAGGAGGCACTTTTCCCCAAGAAGCCAAACTCAAGAACCCTCAATGCAGATGTCATTTTGTGGGGCGCGTTTGGGCCTCCGATGGCAGCCAGGTTTGGAGGAGGGGGCAGCTTTGGTCTGGGAGAAATCCTCGTCCTTATGGAATTTTTGTAGTCTAAAGCCCAGCACGGGCCGCAGGCTAGTTAGGCAAGTTGGCTTTGAAAGGAGGCACTTTTCCCCAAGAAGCCAAACTCAAGAGCCCACTTGGCAGATGTCATTTTGTAGGGCGCGTTTGGGCCTCCGATGGCAGCCAGGTTTGGAGGAGGGGGCAGCTTTGGTCTGGGAGAAATCCTCGTCCTTATGTAATTTTTGGAGGCAAAAGCCCAGGACGGGCCGCAGGCAAGTTGGCTTTGAAAGGAGGCACTTCCACCCAAGAAGCCAAACTCAAGAGCCCACTTGGCAGATGTCATTTTGTAGGGCACGTTTGGTCCTCCGATGGCAGCCAGGTTTGGAGGAGGGGGCAGCTTTGGTCTGGGAGAAATCCTCGTCCTTCTGGAATTTTTGTAGGCAAAAGCCCTGCATGGGCCGCAGGCAAGTTGACTCCGAAAGGAGGCACTTTTCCCCAGGAAGCCAAACTCAAGAACCCTCAATGCAGGTGTCATTTTGTGGGGCGCGTTTGGGCCTCCGATGGCAGCCAGGTTTGGAGGAGGGGGCAGCTTTGGTCTGGGAGAAATCCTCGTCCTTATGGAATTTTTGTAGCAAAAGCCCAGGACGGGACGCAGGCAAGTTGGTTTTGAAAGGAGTCACTTTTCCCCAAGAAGCCAAACTCAAGAGCCGACTTGGCAGGTGTCATTTTGTAGGGCACGTTTGGGCCTCCGATGGCAGCCAGGTTTGGAGGAGGGGGCAGCTTTGGTCTGGGAGGAATCCTCGTCCTTATGGAATTTTTGTAGCAAAAGCCCAGGACGGGACGCAGGCAAGTTGGTTTTGAAAGGAGTCACTTTTCCCCAAGAAGCCAAACTCAAGAGCCCACTTGGCAGGTGTCATTTTGTAGGGCGCGTTTGGGCCTCCGATTGCAGCCAGGTTTGGAGGAGGGGGCAGCTTTGGTCTGGGAGAAATCCTCGTCCTTATGGAATTTTTGTAGTCAAAAACCCCACATGGGCCGCAGGCAAGTTAGGCAAGTTGACTCCGAAAGGAGGCACTTTTCCCCAAGAAGCCAAACTCAAGAACCCTCAATGCAGATGTCATTTTGTGGGGCGCGTTTGGGCCTCCGATGGCAGCCAGGTTTGGAGGAGGGGGCAGCTTTGGTCTGGGAGAAATCCTCGTCCTTATGGAATTTTTGAAAGTCTAAAGCCCAGCACAGGCCGCAGGCTAGTTAGGCAAGTTGGCTTTGAAAGGAGGCACTTTTCCGCAAGAAGCCAAACTCAAGAGCCCACTTGGCAGATGTCATTTTGTAGGGCGCGTTTGGGCCTCCGATGGCAGCCAGGTTTGGAGGAGGGGGCAGCTTTGGTCTGGGAGAAATCCTCGTCCTTATGGAATTTTTGTAGGGAAAAGCCCAGGACGTGCCGCAGGCAAGTTGGCTTTGAAAGGAGGCACTTCCACCCAAGAAGCCAAACTCAAGAGCCCACTTGGCAGGTGTCATTTTGTAGGGCACGTTTGGGCCTCCGATGGCAGCCAGGTTTGGAGGAGGGGGCAGCTTTGGTCTGGGAGAAATCCTCGTCCTTATGGAATTTTTGTAGGCAAAAGCCCTGGACGGGCCGCAGGCAAGTTGGCTTTGAAAGGAGGTACTTCCACCCAAGAAGCCAAACTCAAGAGCCCACTTGGCAGATGTCATTTTGTAGGGCACGTTTGGGCCTCCGATGGCAGCCAGGTTTGGAGGAGGGGGCAGCTTTGGTCTGGGAGAAATCCTCGTCCTTATGGAATTTTTGTAGGCAAAAGCCCTGCATGGGCCGCAGGCAAGTTGACTCCGAAAGGAGGCACATTTCCCCAGAAAGCCAAACTCAAGAGCCCACTTGGCAAATGTCATTTTGTAGGGCGCGTTTGGGCCTCCGATGGAAGCCAGGTTTGGAGGAGGGGGCAGCTTTGGTCTGGGAGAAATCCTCGTCCTTATGGAATTTTTGGAGGCAAAAGCCCAGGACGGGCCGCAGGCAAGTTAGGCAATTTGGCTCCGAAAGGAGGCAATTTTCCCCAAGAAGCCAAACTCAAGAGCCCACTTGGCAGATGTCATTTTGTAGGGCGCGTTTGTGCCTCTGATGGCAGCCAGGTTTGGAGGAGGGGGCAGCTTTGGTCTGGGAGAAATCCTCGTCCTTATGGAATTTTTGTAGGCAAAAGCCCAGGACGGGACGCAGGCTAGTTAGGCAAGTTGGCTCCGAAAGGAGGCACTTTTCCCCAAGAAGCCAAACTCAAGAGCCCACTTGGCAGGTGTCATTTTGTAGGGCGCGTTTGGGCCTCCGATGGCAGCCAGGTTTGGAGGAGGGGGCAGCTTTGGTCTGGGAGAAATCCTCGTCCTTATGGAATTTTTGGAGGCAAAAGCCCTGCATGGGCCGCCGGCAAGTTGACTCCGAAAGGAGGCACTTTTCCCCAAGAAGCCAAACTCAAGAGCCCGCTTGGCAGATGTCATTTTGTAGGGCGCGTTTGGGCCTCCGATGGCAGCCAGGTTTGGCGGAGGGGGCAGCTTTGGTCTGGGAGGAATCCTCGTCCTTATGGAATTTTTGTAGCAAACGTCCGGGACGGGATGCAGGCAAGTTGGTTTTGAAAGGAGTCACTTTTCCCCAAGAAGCCAAACTCAAGAGCCCACTTGGCAGATGTCATTTTGTAGGGCGCGTTTGGGCCTCCGATGGCAGCCAGGTTTGGAGGAGGGAGCAGCTTTGGTCTGGGAGAAATCCTTGTCCTTCTGGAATTTTTGTAGGCAAAAGCCCAGGACGGGCCGCAGGCAAGTTAGGCAAGTTGGCTTTGAAAGGAGGCACTTTTCCCCAAGAAGCCAAACTCAAGAACCCACAATGCAGATGTCATTTTGTAGGGTGCGTTTGGGCCTCCGATGGCAGCCAGGTTTGGAGGAGGGGGCAGCTTTGGTCTGGGAGAAATCCTCGTCCTTCTGGAATTTTTGTACTCAAAAGCCCAGGACGGGCCGCAGGCAAGTTAGGCAAGTTGGCTCTGAAAGGAGGCACTTTTCCCCAAGAAGCCAAACTCAAGAACCCACAATGCAGATGTCATTTTGTAGGGCGCGTTTGGACCTCCGATGGCAGCCAGGTTTGGAGGAGGGGGCAGCTTTCTTCTCGGAGAAATCCTCGTCCTTATGGAATTTTTGTAGGCAAAAGCCCAGGACGGGACGCAGGCAAGTTGGCTTTGAAAGGAGGCACTTTTCCCCAAGAAGCCAAACTCAAGAGCCCACTTGGCAGGTGTCATTTTGTAGGGCGCGTTTGGGCCTCCGATGGCAGCCAGGTTTGGAGGAGGGGGCAGCTTTGGTCTGGGAGAAATCCTCGTCCTTATGGAATTTTTGTAGGCAAAAGCCCTGCATGGGCCGCCGGCAAGTTGACTCCGAAAGGAGGCACTTTTCCCCAAGAAGCCAAACTCAAGAGCCCACTTGGCAGATGTCATTTTGTAGGGCGCGTTTGGGCCTCCGATGGCAGCCAGGTTTGGAGGAGGGGGCAGCTTTGGTCTGGGAGAAATCCTCGTCCTTATGGAATTTTTGTAGGCAAAAGCCCAGAATGGGCCGCAGGCTAGTTAGGCAAGTTGGCTTTGAAAGGAGGCACTTTTCCGCAAGAAGCCAAACTCAAGAGCCCACTTGGCAGATGTCATTTTGTAGGGCGCGTTTGGGCCTCCGATGGCAGCCAGGTTTGGAGGAGGGGGCAGCTTTGGTCTGGGAGAAATCCTCGTCCTTCTGGAATTTTTGTAGGCAAAAGCCCAGGACGGGCCGCAGGCAAGTTGGCTTTGAAAGGAGGCACTTTCCCCCAAGAAGCCAAACTCAAGAGCCCACTTGGCAGATGTCATTTTGTAGGGCACGTTTGGGCCTCCGATGGCAGCCAGGTTTGGAGGAGGGGGCAGCTTTGGTCTGGGAGAAATCCTCGTCCTTATGGAATTTTTGTAGGCAAAAGCCCTGCATGAGCCGCAGGCAAGTTGACTCCGAAAGGAGGCACTTTTCCGCAAGAAGCCAAACTCAAGAGCCCACTTGGCAGATGTCATTTTGTAGGGCGCGTTTGGGCCTCCGATGGCAGCCAGGTTTGGAGGAGGGGGCAGCTTTGGTCTGGGAGGAATCCTCGTCCTTATGAAATTTTTGTAGCAAAAGCCCGGGACGGGACGCAGGCAAGTTGGTTTTGAATGGAGTCACTTTTCCCCAAGAAGCCAAACTCAAGAGCCCACTTGGCAGGTGTCATTTTGTAGGGCGCGTTTGGGCCTCCGATGTCAGCCAGGTTTGGAGGAGGGGGCAGCTTTGGTCTGGGAGAAATCCTCGTCCTTATGGAATTTTTGTAGGCAAAAACCCCGCATGGGCCGCAGGCAAGTTAGGCAAGTTGACTCCGAAAGGAGGCACTTTTCCCCAAGAAGCCAAACTCAAGAACCCTCAATGCAGATGTCATTTTGTGGGGCGCGTTTGGGCCTCCGATGGCAGCCAGTTTTGGAGGAGGGGGCAGCTTTGGTCTGGGAGAAATCCTCGTCCTTATGGAATTTTTGTAGTCTAAAGCCCAGCACGGGCTGCAGGCAAGTTGGCTTTGAAAGGAGGCACTTTCCCCCAAGAAGCCAAACTCAGGAGCCCACTTGGCAGATGTCATTTTGTAGGGCGCGTTTGGGCCTCCGATGGCAGCTAGGTTTGGAGGAGGGGGCAGCTTTGGTCTGGGAGAAATCCTCGTCCTTATGGAATTTTTGTAGGCAAAAGCCCAGAATGGGCTGCAGGCTAGTTAGGCAAGTTGGCTTTGAAAGGAGGCACTTTTCCCCAAGAAGCCAAACTCAAGAGCCCACTTGGCAGATGTCATTTTGTAGGGCGCGTTTGGGCCTCCGATGGCAGCCAGGTTTGGAGGAGGGGGCAGCTTTGGTCTGGGAGAAATCCTCGTCCTTATGGAATTTTTGTAGGCAAAAGCCCAGGACTGGCCGCAGGCAAGTTGGCTTTGAAAGGAGGCACTTCCACCCAAGAAGCCAAACTCAAGAGCCCACATGGCAGATGTCATTTTGTAGGGCACGTTTGGGCCTCCGATGGCAGCCAGGTTTGGAGGAGGGGGCAGCTTTGGTCTGGGAGGAATCCTCGTCCTTATGGAATTTTTGTAGCAAAAGCCCGGGACGGGACACAGGCAAGTTGATTTTGAAAGGAGGCACTTTTCCCCAGGAAGCCAAACTCAAGAACCCTCAATGCAGGTGTCATTTTGTGGGGCGCGTTTGGGCCTCCGATGGCAGCCAGGTTTGGAGGAGGGGGCAGCTTTGGTCTGGGAGAAATCCTCGTCCTTATGGAATTTTTGGAGGCAAAAGCCCAGGACGGGCCGCAGGCAAGTTAGGCAAGTTGGCTCCGAAAGGAGGCACTTTTCCCCAAGAAGCCAAACTCCAGAACCCTCAATGCAGATGTCATTTTGTGGGGCGCGTTTGGGCCTCCGATGGCAGCCAGGTTTGGAGGAGGGGGCAGCTTTGGTCTGGGAGAAATCCTCGTCCTTATGGAATTTTTGGAGGCAAAAGCCCTGCATGGGCCGCCGGCAAGTTGACTCCGAAAGGAGGCACTTTTCCCGAAGAAGCCAAACTCAAGAGCCCGCTTGGCAGATGTCATTTTGTAGGGCGCGTTTGGGCCTCCGATGGCAGCCAGGTTTGGCGGAGGGGGCAGCTTTGGTCTGGGAGGAATCCTCGTCCTTATGGAATTTTTGTAGCAAACGTCCGGGACGGGACGCAGGCAAGTTGGTTTTGAAAGGAGTCACTTTTCCCCAAGAAGCCAAACTCAAGAGCCCACTTGGCAGATGTCATTTTGTAGGGCGCGTTTGGGCCTCCGATGGCAGCCAGGTTTGGAGGAGGGGGCAGCTTTGGTCTGGGAGAAATCCTTGTCCTTCTGGAATTTTTGTAGGCAAAAGCCCAGAATGGGCTGCAGGCTAGTTAGGCAAGTTGGCTTTGAAAGGAGGCACTTTTCCCCAAGAAGCCAAACTCAAGAGCCCACTTGGCAGGTGTCATTTTGTAGGGCGCGTTTGGGCCTCCGATGGCAGCCAGGTTTGGAGGAGGGGGCAGCTTTGGTCTGGGAGAAATCCTCGTCCTTATGGAATTTTTGTAGGCAAAAGCCCTGCATGAGCCGCAGGCAAGTTGACTCCGAAAGGAGGCACTTTTCCGCAAGAAGCCAAACTCAAGAGCCCACTTGGCAGATGTCATTTTGTAGGGCGCGTTTGGGCCTCCGATGGCAGCCAGGTTTGGAGGAGGGGGCAGCTTTGGTCTGGGAGGAATCCTCGTCCTTATGAAATTTTTGTAGCAAAAGCCCGGGACGGGACGCAGGCAAGTTGGTTTTGAAAGGAGTCACTTTTCCCCAAGAAGCCAAACTCAAGAGCCCACTTGGCAGGTGTCATTTTGTAGGGCGCGTTTGGGCCTCCGATGTCAGCCAGGTTTGGAGGAGGGGGCAGCTTTGGTCTGGGAGAAATCCTCGTCCTTATGGAATTTTTGTAGGCAAAAACCCCGCATGGGCCGCAGGCAAGTTAGGCAATTTGACTCCGAAAGGAGGCACTTTTCCCCAAGAAGCCAAACTCAAGAACACTCAATGCAGATGTCATTTTGTGGGGCGCGTTTGGGCCTCTGATGGCAGCCAGGTTTGGAGGAGGGGGCAGCTTTGGTCTGGTAGAAATCCTCGTCCTTATGGAATTTTTGGAGGCAAAAGCCCAGGATGGGCCGCAGGCAAGTTAGGCAAGTTGGCTCCGAAAGGAGGCACTTTTCCCCAAGAAGCCAAACTCAAGAACCCTCAATGCAGATGTCATTTTGTGGGGCGCGTTTGGGCCTCCGATGGCAGCCAGTTTTGGAGGAGGGGGCAGCTTTGGTCTGGGAGAAATCCTCGTCCTTATGGAATTTTTGTAGTCTAAAGCCCAGCACGGGCTGCAGGCAAGTTGGCTTTGAAAGGAGGCACTTTCCCCCAAGAAGCCAAACTCAGGAGCCCACTTGGCAGATGTCATTTTGTAGGGCGCGTTTGGGCCTCCGATGGCAACTAGGTTTGGAGGAGGGGGCAGCTTTGGTCTGGGAGAAATCCTCGTCCTTATTGAATTTTTGTAGGCAAAAGCCCAGAATGGGCTGCAGGCTAGTTAGGCAAGTTGGCTTTGAAAGGAGGCACTTTTCCCCAAGAAGCCAAACTCAAGAGCCCACTTGGCAGATGTCATTTTGTAGGGCGCGTTTGGGCCTCCGATGGCAGCCAGGTTTGGAGGAGGGGGCAGCTTTGGTCTGGGAGAAATCCTCGTCCTTATGGAATTTTTGTAGGCAAAAGCCCAGGACGGGCCGCAGGCAAGTTGGCTTTGAAAGGAGGCACTTCCACCCAAGAAGCCAAACTCAAGAGCCCACATGGCAGATGTCATTTTGTAGGGCACGTTTGGGCCTCCGATGGCAGCCAGGTTTGGAGGAGGGGGCAGCTTTGGTCTGGGAGGAATCCTCGTCCTTATGGAATTTTTGTAGCAAAAGCCCGGGACGGGACACAGGCAAGTTGGTTTTGAAAGGAGGCACTTTTCCCCAGGAAGCCAAACTCAAGAACCCTCAATGCAGATGTCATTTTGTGGGGCGCGTTTGGGCCTCCGATGGCAGCCAGGTTTGGAGGAGGGGGCAGCTTTGGTCTGGGAGAAATCCTCGTCCTTCTGGAATTTTTGTACTCAAAAGCCCAGGACGGGCCGCAGGCAAGTTAGGCAAGTTGGCTCCGAAAGGAGGCACTTTTCCCCAAGAAGCCAAACTCCAGAACCCTCAATGCAGATGTCATTTTGTGGGGCGCGTTTGGGCCTCCGATGGCAGCCAGGTTTGGAGGAGGGGGCAGCTTTGGTCTGGGAGAAATCCTCGTCCTTATGGAATTTTTGGAGGCAAAAGCCCTGCATGGGCCGCCGGCAAGTTGACTCCGAAAGGAGGCACTTTTCCCGAAGAAGCCAAACTCAAGAGCCCGCTTGGCAGATGTCATTTTGTAGGGCGCGTTTGGGCCTCCGATGGCAGCCAGGTTTGGCGGAGGGGGCAGCTTTGGTCTGGGAGGAATCCTCGTCCTTATGGAATTTTTGTAGCAAACGTCCGGGACGGGACGCAGGCAGGTTGGTTTTGAAAGGAGTCACTTTTCCCGAAGAAGCCAAACTCAAGAGCCCACTTGGCAGATGTCATTTTGTAGGGCGCGTTTGGGCCTCCGATGGCAGCCAGGTTTGGAGGAGGGGGCAGCTTTGGTCTGGGAGAAATCCTTGTCCTTCTGGAATTTTTGTAGGCAAAAGCCCAGAATGGGCTGCAGGCTAGTTAGGCAAGTTGGCTTTGAAAGGAGGCACTTTTCCCCAAGAAGCCAAACTCAAGAGCCCACTTGGCAGATGTCATTTTGTAGGGCGCGTTTGGGCCTCCGATGGCAGCCAGGTTTGGAGGAGGGGGCAGCTTTGGTCTGGGAGAAATCCTCGTCCTTATGGAATTTTTGTACTCAAAAGCCCAGGACGGGCCGCAGGCAAGTTAGGCAAGTTGGCTCCGAAATTAGGCACTTTTCCCCAAGAAGCCAAACTCAAGAACCCACAATGCAGATGTCATTTTCTAGGGCGCGTTTGGGCCTCCGATGGCAGCCAGGTTTGGAGGAGGGGGCAGCTTTGTTCTGGGAGAAATCCTCGTCCTTATGGAATTTTTGTAGGTAAAAGCCCAGAATGGGCCGCAGGCTAGTTAGGCAAGTTGGCTTTGAAAGGAGGCACTTTTCCGCAAGAAGCCAAACTCAAGAGCCCACTTGGCAGATGTCATTTTGTAGGGCGCATTTGGGCCTCCGATGGCAGCCAGGTTTGGAGGAGGGGGCAGCTTTGGTCTGGGAGAAATCCTCGTCCTTCTGGAATTTTTGTAGGCAAAAGCCCAGGACGGGCCGCAGGCAAGTTGGCTTTGAAAGGAGGCACTTCCACCCAAGAAGCCAAACTCAAGAGCCCACTTGGCAGATGTCATTTTGTAGGGCACGTTTGGGCCTCCGATGGCAGCCAGGTTTGGAGGAGGGGGCAGCTTTGGTCTGGGAGAAATCCTCGTCCTTATGGAATTTTTGTAGTCTAAAACCCAGCACGGGCTGCAGGCAAGTTGGCTTTGAAAGGAGGCACTTTCCCCCAAGAAGCCAAACTCAGGAGCCCACTTGGCAGATGTCATTTTGTAGGGCGCGTTTGGGCCACCGATGGCAGCTAGGTTTGGAGGAGGGGGCAGCTTTGGTCTGGGAGAAATCCTCGTCCTTCTGGAATTTTTGTAGGCAAAAGCCCTGCATGGGCCGCAGGCAAGTTGACTCCGAAAGGAGGCACTTTTCCCCAAGAAGCCAAACTCAAGAACCCTCAATGCAGATGTCATTTTCTAGGGCGCGTTTGGGCCTCCGATGGCAGCCAGGTTTGGAGGAGGGGGCAGCTTTGGTCTGGGAGAAATCCTCGTTCTTATGGAATTTTTGTAGGCAAAAGCCCAGGACGTGCCGCAGGCAAGTTGGCTTTGAAAGGAGGCACTTTCCCCCAAGAAGCCAAACTCAAGAGCCCACTTGGCAGATGTCATTTTGTAGGGCGCGTTTGGGCCTCCGATGGCAGCCAGGTTTGGAGGAGGGGGCAGCTTTGTTCTGGGAGAAATCCTCGTCCTTATGGAATTTTTGTAGGTAAAAGCCCAGAATGGGCCGCAGGCTAGTTAGGCAAGTTGGCTTTGAAAGGAGGCACTTTTCCGCAAGAAGCCAAACTCAAGAGCCCACTTGGCAGATGTCATTTTGTAGGGCGCGTTTGGGCCTCCGATGGCAGCCAGGTTTGGAGGAGGGGGCAGCTTTGGTCTGGGAGAAATCCTCGTCCTTATGGAATTTTTGTAGGCAAAAGCCCAGGACGGGCCGCAGGCAAGTTGGCTTTGAAAGGAGGCACTTCCACCCAAGAAGCCAAACTCAAGAGCCCACTTGGCAGATGTCATTTTGTAGGGCACGTTTGGGCCTCCGATGGCAGCCAGGTTTGGAGGAGGGGGCAGCTTTGGTCTGGGAGAAATCCTCGTCCTTATGGAATTTTTGTAGTTTAAACCCAGCACGGGCTGCAGGCAAGTTGGCTTTGAAAGGAGGCACTTTCCCCCAAGAAGCCAAACTCAGGAGCCCACTTGGCAGATGTCATTTTGTAGGGCGCGTTTGGGCCACCGATGGCAGCTAGGTTTGGAGGAGGGGGCAGCTTTGGTCTGGGAGAAATCCTCGTCCTTCTGCAATTTTTGTAGGCAAAAGCCCTGCATGGGCCGCAGGCAAGTTGACTCCGAAAGGAGGCACTTTTCCCCAAGAAGCCAAACTCAAGAACCCTCAATGCAGGTGTCATTTGGTGGGGCGCGTTTGGGCCTCCGATGGCAGCCAGGTTTGGAGGAGGGGGCAGCTTTGGTCTGGGAGAAATCCTCGTCCTTATGGAATTTTTGTAGGCAAAAGCCCAGGACGGGCCGCAGGCAAGTTGGCTTTGAAAGGAGGTACTTCCACCCAAGAAGCCAAACTCAAGAGCCCACTTGGCAGATGTCATTTTGTAGGGCACGTTTGGGCCTCCGATGGCAGCCAGGTTTGGAGGAGGGGGCAGCTTTGGTCTGGGAGAAATCCTCGTCCTTCTGGAATTTTTGTAGGCAAAAGCCCTGCATGGGCCGCAGGCAAGTTGACTCCGAAAGGAGGCACATTTCCCCAGAAAGCCAAACTCAAGAGCCCACTTGGCAGATGTCATTTTGTAGGGCGCGTTTGGGCCTCCGATGGAAGCCAGGTTTGGAGGAGGGGGCAGCTTTGGTCTGGGAGAAATCCTCGTCCTTATGGAATTTTTGGAGGCAAAAGCCCAGGACGGGCCGCAGGCAAGTTAGGCAATTTGGCTCCGAAAGGAGGCACTTTTCCCCAAGAAGCCAAACTCAAGAGCCCACTTGGCAGATGTCATTTTGTAGGGCGCGTTTGTGCCTCTGATGGCAGCCAGGTTTGGAGGAGGGGGCAGCTTTGGTCTGGGAGAAATCCTCGTCCTTATGGAATTTTTGTAGGCAAAAGCCCAGGACGGGACGCAGGCTATTTAGGCAAGTTGGCTCCGAAAGGAGGCACTTTTCCCCAAGAAGCCAAACTCAAGAGCCCGCTTGGCAGATGTCATTTTGTAGGGCGCGTTTGGGCCTCCGATGGCAGCCAGGTTTGGCGGAGGGGGCAGCTTTGGTCTGGGAGGAATCCTCGTCCTTATGGAATTTTTGTAGCAAACGTCCGGGACGGGATGCAGGCAAGTTGGTTTTGAAAGGAGTCACTTTTCCCCAAGAAGCCAAACTCAAGAGCCCACTTGGCAGATGTCATTTTGTAGGGCGCGTTTGGGCCTCCGATGGCAGCCAGGTTTGGAGGAGGGAGCAGCTTTGGTCTGGGAGAAATCCTCGTCCTTCTGGAATTTTTGTACTCAAAAGCCCAGGACGGGCCGCAGGCAAGTTAGGCAAGTTGGCTCCGAAAGGAGGCACTTTTCCCCAAGAAGCCAAACTCAAGAACCCACAATGCAGATGTCATTTTGTAGGGCGCGTTTGGACCTCCGATGGCAGCCAGGTTTGGAGGAGGGGGCAGCTTTCTTCTCGGAGAAATCCTCGTCCTTATGGAATTTTTGTAGGCAAAAGCCCAGGACGGGACGCAGGCAAGTTGGCTTTGAAAGGAGGCACTTTCCCCCAAGAAGCCAAACTCAAGAGTCCACTTGGCAGGTGTCATTTTGTAGGGCGCGTTTGGGCCTCCGATGGCAGCCAGGTTTGGAGGAGGGGGCAGCTTTGGTCTGGGAGAAATCCTCGTCCTTATGGAATTTTTGTAGGCAAAAGCCCTGCATGGGCCGCCGGCTAGTTAGGCAAGTTGGCTTTGAAAGGAGGCACTTTTCCGCAAGAAGCCAAACTCAAGAGCCCACTTGGCAGATGTCATTTTGTAGGGCGCGTTTGGGCCTCCGATGGCAGCCAGGTTTGGAGGAGGGGGCAGCTTTGGTCTGGGAGAAATCCTCGTCCTTATGGAATTTTTGTAGGCAAAAGCCCAGGACGGGCCGCAGGCAAGTTAGGCAAGTTGGCTCCGAAAGGAGGCACTTTTCCCCAAGAAGCCAAACTCAAGAACCCTCAATGCAGATGTCATTTTGTGGGGCGCGTTTGGGCCTCTGATGGCAGCCAGTTTTGGAGGAGGGGGCAGCTTTGGTCTGGGAGAAATCCTCGTCCTTATGGAATTTTTGTAGTCTAAAGCCCAGCACGGGCTGCAGGCAAGTTGGCTTTGAAAGGAGGCACTTTCCCCCAAGAAGCCAAACTCAGGAGCCCACTTGGCAGATGTCATTTTGTAGGGCGCGTTTGGGCCACCGATGGCAGCTAGGTTTGGAGGAGGGGGCAGTTTTGGTCTGGGAGAAATCCTCGTCCTTATGGAAGTTTTGTAGGCAAAAGCCCAGAATGGGCTGCAGGCTAGTTAGGCAAGTTGGCTCCGAAAGGAGGCACTTTTCCGCAAGAAGCCAAACTCAAGAGCCCACTTGGCAGATGTCATTTTGTAGGGCGCGTTTGGGCCTCCGATGGCAGCCAGGTTTGGAGGAGGGGGCAGCTTTGGTCTGGGAGAAATCCTCGTCCTTATGGAATTTTTGGAGGCAAAAGCCCAGGACGGGCCGCAGGCAAGTTGGCTTTGAAAGGAGGCGATTCAACCCAAGAAGCCAAACTCAAGAGCCCACATGGCAGATGTCATTTTGTAGGGCACGTTTGGGCCTCCGATGGCAGCCAGGTTTGGAGGAGGGGGCAGCTTTGGTCTGGGAGGAATCCTCGTCCTTATGGAATTTTTGTAGCAAAAGCCCGGGACGGGACACAGGCAAGTTGGTTTTGAAAGGAGGCACTTTTCCCCAGGAAGCCAAACTCAAGAACCCTCAATGCAGGTGTCATTTTGTGGGGCGCGTTTGGGCCTCCGATGGCAGCCAGGTTTGGAGGAGGGGGCAGCTTTGGTCTGGGAGAAATCCTCGTCCTTATGGAATTTTTGGAGGCAAAAGCCCTGCATGGGCCGCCGGCAAGTTGACTCCGAAAGGAGGCACTTTTCCCGAAGAAGCCAAACTCAAGAGCCCGCTTGGGAGATGTCATTTTGTAGGGCGCGTTTGGGCCTCCGATGGCAGCCAGGTTTGGCGGAGGGGGCAGCTTTGGTCTGGGAGGAATCCTCGTCCTTATGGAATTTTTGTAGCAAACGTCCGGGACGGGACGCAGGCAAGTTGGCTTTGAAAGGAGGCACTTTTCCCCAAGAAGCCAAACTCAAGAGCCCACTTGGCAGATGTCATTTTGTAGGGCGCGTTTGGGCCTCCGATGGCAGCCAGGTTTGGAGGAGGGGGCAGCTTTGGTCTGGGAGAAATCCTCGTCCTTATGGAATTTTTGGAGGCAAAAGCCCTGCATGGGCCGCCGGCAAGTTGACTCCGAAAGGAGGCACTTTTCCCCAAGAAGCCAAACTCAAGAGCCCGCTTGGCAGATGTCATTTTGTAGGGCGCGTTTGGGCCTCCGATGGCAGCCAGGTTTGGAGGAGGGGGCAGCTTTGGTCTGGGAGGAATCCTCGTCCTTATGGAATTTTTGTAGCAAACGTCCGGGACGGGATGCAGGCAAGTTGGTTTTGAAAGGAGTCACTTTTCCCCAAGAAGCCAAACTCAAGAGCCCGCTTGGCAGATGTCATTTTGTAGGGCGCGTTTGGGCCTCCGATGGCAGCCAGGTTTGGAGGAGGGGGCAGCTTTGGTCTGGGAGAAATCCTCGTCCTTCTGGAATTTTTGTAGGCAAAAGCCCAGGACGGGCCGCAGGCAAGTTAGGCAAGTTGGCTTTGAAAGGAGGCACTTTTCCCCAAGAAGCCAAACTCAAGAGCCCACTTGGCAGATGTCATTTTGTAGGGTGCGTTTGGGCCTCCGATGGCAGCCAGGTTTGGAGGAGGGGGCAGCTTTGGTCTGGGAGAAATCCTCGTCCTTCTGGAATTTTTGTACTCAAAAGCCCAGGACGGGCCGCAGGCAAGTTAGGCAAGTTGGCTCCGAAAGGAGGCACTTTTCCCCAAGAAGCCAAACTCAAGAACCCACAATGCAGATGTCATTTTGTAGGGCGCGTTTGGACCTCCGATGGCAGCCTGGTTTGGAGGAGGGGGCAGCTTTCTTCTCGGAGAAATCCTCGTCCTTATGGAATTTTTGTAGGCAAAAGCCCAGGACGGGACGCAGGCAAGTTGGCTTTGAAAGGAGGCACTTTCCCCCAAGAAGCCAAACTCAAGAGCCCACTTGGCAGGTGTCATTTTGTAGGGCGCGTTTGGGCCTCCGATGGCAGCCAGGTTTGGAGGAGGGGGCAGCTTTGGTCTGGGAGAAATCCTCGTCCTTATGGAATTTTTGTAGGCAAAAGCCCTGCATGGGCCGCCGGCTAGTTAGGCAAGTTGGCTTTGAAAGGAGGCACTTTTCCGCAAGAAGCCAAACTCAAGAGCCCACTTGGCAGATGTCATTTTGTAGGGCGCGTTTGGGCCTCCGATGGCAGCCAGGTTTGGAGGAGGGGGCAGCTTTGGTCTGGGAGAAATCCTCGTCCTTATGGAATTTTTGTAGGCAAAAGCCCAGGACGGGCCGCAGGCAAGTTAGGCAAGTTGGCTCCGAAAGGAGGCACTTTTCCCCAAGAAGCCAAACTCAAGAACCCTCAATGCAGATGTCATTTTGTGGGGCGCGTTTGGGCCTCTGATGGCAGCCACTTTTGGAGGAGGGCGCAGCTTTGGTCTGGGAGAAATCCTCGTCCTTATGGAATTTTTGTAGTCTAAAGCCCAGCACGGGCTGCAGGCAAGTTGGCTTTGAAAGGAGGCACTTTCCCCCAAGAAGCCAAACTCAGGAGCCCACTTGGCAGATGTCATTTTGTAGGGCGCGTTTGTGCCACCGATGGCAGCTAGGTTTGGAGGAGGGGGCAGTTTTGGTCTGGGAGAAATCCTCGTCCTTATGGAATTTTTGTAGGCAAAAGCCCAGAATGGGCTGCAGGCTAGTTAGGCAAGTTGGCTTTGAAAGGAGGCACTTTTCCGCAAGAAGCCAAACTCAAGAGCCCACTTGGCAGATGTCATTTTGTAGGGCGCGTTTGGGCCTCCGATGGCAGCCAGGTTTGGAGGAGGGGGCAGCTTTGGTCTGGGAGAAATCCTCGTCCTTATGGAATTTTTGTAGGCAAAAGCCCAGGACGGGCCGCAGGCAAGTTGGCTTTGAAAGGAGGCACTTCCACCCAAGAAGCCAAACTCAAGAGCCCACATGGCAGATGTCATTTTGTAGGGCACGTTTGGGCCTCCGATGGCAGCCAGGTTTGGAGGAGGGGGCAGCTTTGGTCTGGGAGAAATCCTCGTCCTTATGGAATTTTTGTAGCAAAAGCCCAGGATGGGCCGCAGGCAAGTTAGGCAAGTTGGCTCCGAAAGGAGGCACTTTTCCCCAAGAAGCCAAACTCAAGAACCCTCAATGCAGGTGTCATTTTGTGGGGCGCGTTTGAGCCTCCGATGGCAGCCAGGTTTGGAGGAGGGGGCAGCTTTGGTCTGGGAGAAATCCTCGTCCTTATGGAATTTTTGGAGGCAAAAGCCCTGCATGGGCCGCCGGCAAGTTGACTCCGAAAGGAGGCACTTTTCCCCAAGAAGCCAAACTCAAGAGCCCGCTTGGCAGATGTCATTTTGTAGGGCGCGTTTGGGCCTCCGATGGCAGCCAGGTTTGGCGGAGGGGGCAGCTTTGGTCTGGGAGGAATCCTCGTCCTTATGGAATTTTTGTAGCAAACGTCCGGGACGGGACGCAGGCAAGTTGGTTTTGAAAGGAGTCACCTTTCCCCAAGAAGCCAAACTCAAGAGCCCACTTGGCAGATGTCATTTTGTAGGGCGCGTTTGGGCCTCCGATGGCAGCCAGGTTTGGAGGAGGGGGCAGCTTTGGTCTGGGAGAAATCCTTGTCCTTCTGGAATTTTTGTAGGCAAAAGCCCAGAATGGGCTGCAGGCTAGTTAGGCAAGTTGGCTTTGAAAGGAGGCACTTTTCCCCAAGAAGCCAAACTCAAGAGCCCACTTGGCAGATGTCATTTTGTAGGGCGCGTTTGGGCCTCCGATGGCAGCCAGGTTTGGAGGAGGGGGCAGCTTTGGTCTGGGAGAAATCCTCGTCCTTATGGAATTTTTGTACTCAAAAGCCCAGGACGGGCCGCAGGGAAGTTAGGCAAGTTGGCTCCGAAAGGAGGCACTTTTCCCCAAGAAGCCAAACTCAAGAACCCACAATGCAGATGTCATTTTCTAGGGCGCGTTTGGGCCTCCGATGGCAGCCAGGTTTGGAGGAGGGGGCAGCTTTGTTCTGGGAGAAATCCTCGTCCTTATGGAATTTTTGTAGGCAAAAGCCCAGGACGGGACGCAGGCAAGTTGGCTTTGAAAGGAGGCACTTTCCCCCAAGAAGCCAAACTCAAGAGCCCACTTGGCAGATGTCATTTTGTAGGGCGCGTTTGGGCCTCCGATGGCAGCCAGGTTTGGAGGAGGGGGCAGCTTTGTTCTGGGAGAAATCCTCGTCCTTATGGAATTTTTGTAGGTAAAAGCCCAGAATGGGCCGCAGGCAAGTTAGGCAAGTTGGCTTTGAAAGGAGGCACTTTTCCGCAAGAAGCCAAACTCAAGAGCCCACTTGGCAGATGTCATTTTGTAGGGCGCGTTTGGGCCTCCGATGGCAGCCAGGTTTGGAGGAGGGGGCAGCTTTGGTCTGGGAGAAATCCTCGTCCTTATGGAATTTTTGTAGGCAAAAGCCCAGCACGGGCCGCAGGCAAGTTAGGCAAGTTGGCTTTGAAAGGAGGCACTTTTCCCCAAGAAGCCAAACTCAAGAACCCACAATGCTGATGTCATTTTGTAGGGTGCGTTTGGGCCTCCGATGGCAGCCAGGTTTGGAGGAGGGGGCAGCTTTGGTCTGGGAGAAATCCTCGTCCTTCTGGAATTTTTGTACTCAAAAGCCCAGGACGGGCCGCAGGCAAGTTAGGCAAGTTGGCTCCGAAAGGAGGCACTTTTCCCCAAGAAGCCAAACTCAAGAACCCACAATGCAGATGT
Source organism: Cinclus cinclus (assembly GCF_963662255.1). Lineage (NCBI taxonomy): Eukaryota > Metazoa > Chordata > Aves > Passeriformes > Cinclidae > Cinclus > Cinclus cinclus. The sequence continues at coordinate 6,203 of NW_026912157.1, read as the reverse complement.
CATTTTGTAGGGCGCGTTTGGACCTCCGATGGCAGCCAGGTTTGGAGGAGGGGGCAGCTTTCTTCTCGGAGAAATCCTCGTCCTTATGGAATTTTTGTAGGCAAAAGCCCAGGACGGGACGCAGGCAAGTTGGCTTTGAAAGGAGGCACTTTCCCCGAGGAAGCCAAACTCAAGAGCCCACTTGGCAGGTGTCATTTTGTAGGGCGCGTTTGGGCCTCCGATGGCAGCCAGGTTTGGAGGAGGGGGCAGCTTTGGTCTGGGAGAAATCCTCGTCCTTATGGAATTTTTGTAGGCAAAAGCCCTGCATGGGCCGCCGGCTAGTTAGGCAAGTTGGCTTTGAAAGGAGGCACTTTTCCGCAAGAAGCCAAACTCAAGAGCCCAGTTGGCAGATGTCATTTTGTAGGGCGCGTTTGGGCCTCCGATGGCAGCCAGGTTTGGAGGAGGGGGCAGCTTTGGTCTGGGAGAAATCCTCGTCCTTATGGAATTTTTGTAGGCAAAAGCCCAGGACGGGCCGCAGGCAAGTTAGGCAAGTTGGCTCCGAAAGGAGGCACTTTTCCCCAAGAAGCCAAACTCAAGAACCCTCAATGCAGATGTCATTTTGTGGGGCGCGTTTGGGCCTCTGATGGCAGCCACTTTTGGAGGAGGGCGCAGCTTTGGTCTGGGAGAAATCCTCGTCCTTATGGAATTTTTGTAGTCTAAAGCCCAGCACGGGCTGCAGGCAAGTTGGCTTTGAAAGGAGGCACTTTCCCCCAAGAAGCCCAACTCAGGAGCCCACTTGGCAGATGTCATTTTGTAGGGCGCGTTTGGGCCACCGATGGCAGCTAGGTTTGGAGGAGGGGGCAGTTTTGGTCTGGGAGAAATCCTCGTCCTTATGGAATTTTTGTAGGCAAAAGCCCAGAATGGGCTGCAGGCTAGTTAGGCAAGTTGGCTTTGAAAGGAGGCACTTTTCCGCAAGAAGCCAAACTCAAGAGCCCACTTGGCAGATGTCATTTTGTAGGGCGCGTTTGGGCCTCCGATGGCAGCCAGGTTTGGAGGAGGGGGCAGCTTTGGTCTGGGAGAAATCCTCGTCCTTATGGAATTTTTGTAGGCAAAAGCCCAGGACGGGCCGCAGGCAAGTTGGCTTTGAAAGGAGGCACTTCCACCCAAGAAGCCAAACTCAAGAGCCCACATGGCAGATGTCATTTTGTAGGGCACGTTTGGGCCTCCGATGGCAGCCAGGTTTGGAGGAAGGGGCAGCTTTGGTCTGGGAGAAATCCTCGTCCTTATGGAATTTTTGTAGCAAAAGCCCAGGATGGGCCGCAGGCAAGTTAGGCAAGTTGGCTCCGAAAGGAGGCACTTTTCCCCAAGAAGCCAAACTCAAGAACCCTCAATGCAGGTGTCATTTTGTGGGGCGCGTTTGAGCCTCCGATGGCAGCCAGGTTTGGAGGAGGGGGCAGCTTTGGTCTGGGAGAAATCCTCGTCCTTATGGAATTTTTGGAGGCAAAAGCCCTGCATGGGCCGCCGGCAAGTTGACTCCGAAAGGAGGCACTTTTCCCCAAGAAGCCAAACTCAAGAGCCCGCTTGGCAGATGTCATTTTGTAGGGCGCGTTTGGGCCTCCGATGGCAGCCAGGTTTGGCGGAGGGGGCAGCTTTGGTCTGGGAGGAATCCTCGTCCTTATGGAATTTTTGTAGCAAACGTCCGGGACGGGACGCAGGCAAGTTGGTTTTGAAAGGAGTCACCTTTCCCCAAGAAGCCAAACTCAAGAGCCCACTTGGCAGATGTCATTTTGTAGGGCGCGTTTGGGCCTCCGATGGCAGCCAGGTTTGGAGGAGGGGGCAGCTTTGGTCTGGGAGAAATCCTTGTCCTTCTGGAATTTTTGTAGGCAAAAGCCCAGAATGGGCTGCAGGCTAGTTAGGCAAGTTGGCTTTGAAAGGAGGCACTTTTCCCCAAGAAGCCAAACTCAAGAGCCCACTTGGCAGATGTCATTTTGTAGGGCGCGTTTGGGCCTCCGATGGCAGCCAGGTTTGGAGGAGGGGGCAGCTTTGGTCTGGGAGAAATCCTCGTCCTTATGGAATTTTTGTACTCAAAAGCCCAGGACGGGCCGCAGGCAAGTTAGGCAAGTTGGCTCCGAAAGGAGGCACTTTTCCCCAAGAAGCCAAACTCAAGAACCCACAATGCAGATGTCATTTTCTAGGGCGCGTTTGGGCCTCCGATGGCAGCCAGGTTTGGAGGAGGGGGCAGCTTTGTTCTGGGAGAAATCCTCGTCCTTATGGAATTTTTGTAGGCAAAAGCCCAGGACGGGACGCAGGCAAGTTGGCTTTGAAAGGAGGCACTTTCCCCCAAGAAGCCAAACTCAAGAGCCCACTTGGCAGATGTCATTTTGTAGGGCGCGTTTGGGCCTCCGATGGCAGCCAGGTTTGGAGGAGGGGGCAGCTTTGTTCTGGGAGAAATCCTCGTCCTTATGGAATTTTTGTAGGTAAAAGCCCAGAATGGGCCGCAGGCAAGTTAGGCAAGTTGGCTTTGAAAGGAGGCACTTTTCCGCAAGAAGCCAAACTCAAGAGCCCACTTGGCAGATGTCATTTTGTAGGGCGCGTTTGGGCCTCCGATGGCAGCCAGGTTTGGAGGAGGGGGCAGCTTTGGTCTGGGAGAAATCCTCGTCCTTATGGAATTTTTGGAGGCAAAAGCCCAGGACGGGCCGCAGGCAAGTTGGCTTTGAAAGGAGGCACTTCCACCCAAGAAGCCAAACTCAAGAGCCCACTTGGCAGATGTCATTTTGTAGGGCGCGTTTGGGCCTCTGATGGCAGCCAGGTTTGGAGGAGGGGGCAGCTTTGGTCTGGGAGAAATCCTCGTCCTTATGGAATTTTTGTAGTCTAAAACCCAGCACGGGCAGCAGGCAAGTTGGCTTTGAAAGGAGGCACTTTCCCCCAAGAAGCCAAACTCAGGAGCCCACTTAGCAGATGTCATTTTGTAGGGCGCGTTTGGGCCACCGATGGCAGCTAGGTTTGGAGGAGGGGGCAGCTTTGGTCTGGGAGAAATCCTCGTCCTTATGGAATTTTTGTAGGCAAAAGCCCAGGACGGGCCGCAGGCAAGTTAGGCAAGTTGGCTTTGAAAGGAGGCACTTTTCCGCAAGAAGCCAAACTCAAGAGCCCACTTGGCAGATGTCATTTTGTAGGGCGCGTTTGGGCCTCCGATGGCAGCCAGGTTTGGAGGAGGGGGCAGCTTTGGTCTGGGAGAAATCCTCGTCCTTATGGAATTTTTGTAGGCAAAAGCCCAGGACAGGCCGCAGGCAAGTTGGCTTTGAAAGGAGGCACTTCCACCCAAGAAGCCAAACTCAAGAGCCCACTTGGCAGATGTCATTTTGTAGGGCACGTTTGGGCCTCCGATGGCAGCCAGGTTTGGAGGAGGGGGCAGCTTTGGTCTGGGAGGAATCCTCGTCCTTATGGAATTTTTGTAGCAAAAGCCCGGGACGGGACACAGGCAAGTTGGTTTTGAAAGGAGTCACATTTCCCCAAGAAGCCAAACTCAAGAGCCCACTTGACAGGTGTCATTTTGTAGGGCACGTTTGGGCCTCCGATGGCAGCCAGGTTTGGAGGAGGGGGCAGCTTTGGTCTGGGAGAAATCCTCGTCCTTCTGGAATTTTTGGAGGCAAAAGCCCAGGACGGGCCGCAGGCAAGTTAGGCAAGTTGGCTTTGAAACGAGGCACTTTTCCCCAAGAAGCCAAACTCAAGAACCCTCAATGCAGATGTCATTTTGTGGGGCGCGTTTGGGCCTCCGATGGCAGCCAGGTTTGGAGGAGGGGGCAGCTTTGGTCTGGGAGAAATCCTCGTCCTTATGGAATTTTTGTAGTCTAAAGCCCAGCACGGGCCGCAGGCTAGTTAGGCAAGTTGGCTTTGAAAGGAGGCACTTTTCCGCAAGAAGCCAAACTCAAGAGCCCACTTGGCAGATGTCATTTTGTAGGGCGCGTTTGGGCCTCCGATGGCAGCCAGGTTTGGAGGAGGGGGCAGCTTTGGTCTGGGAGAAATCCTCGTCCTTATGGAATTTTTGTAGGCAAAAGCCCAGGACGGGCCGCAGGCAAGTTGGCTTTGAAAGGAGGCACTTCCACCCAAGAAGCCAAACTCAAGAGCCCACTTGGCAGGTGTCATTTTGTAGGGCACGTTTGGGCCTCCGATGGCAGCCAGGTTTGGAGGAGGGGGCAGCTTTGGTCTGGGAGAAATCCTCGTCCTTATGGAATTTTTGTAGGCAAAAGCCCTGCATGGGCCGCAGGCAAGTTGACTCCGAAAGGAGGCACTTTTCCCCAGGAAGCCAAACTCAAGAACCCTCAATGCAGGTGTCATTTTTTGGGGCGAGTTTGGGCCTCCGATGGCAGCCAGGTTTGGAGGAGGGGGCAGCTTTGGTCTGGGAGAAATCCTCGTCCTTATGGAATTTTTGTAGGCAAATCCCAGGACGGGCCGCAGGCAAGTTGGCTTTGAAAGGAGGTACTTCCACCCAAGAAGCCAAACTCAAGAGCCCACTTGGCAGATGTCATTTTGTAGGGCACGTTTGGGCCTCCGATGGCAGCCAGGTTTGGAGGAGGGGGCAGCTTTGGTCTGGGAGGAATCCTCGTCCTTATGGAATTTTTGTAGCAAAAGCCCGGGACGGGACGCAGGCAAGTTGGTTTTGAAAGGAGTCACTTTTCCCCAAGAAGCCAAACTCAAGAGCCCACTTGGCAGGTGTCATTTTGTAGGGCGCGTTTGGGCCTCCGATGGCAGCCAGGTTTGGAGGAGGGGGCAGCTTTGGTCTGGGAGAAATCCTCGTCCTTATGGAATTTTTGTAGGCAAAAGCCCAGGACGGGCCGCAGGCAAGTTGGCTTTGAAAGGAGGCACTTTTCCCCAAGAAGCCAAACTCAAGAGCCCACTTGGCAGGTGTCATTTTGTAGGGCACGTTTGGGCCTCCGATGGCAGCCAGGTTTGGAGGAGGGGGCAGCTTTGGTCTGGGAGAAATCCTCGTCCTTCTGGAATTTTTGGAGGCAAAAGCCCTGCATGGGCCGCAGGCAAGTTGACTCCGAAAGGAGGCACTTTTCCCCAGGAAGCCAAACTCAAGAACCCTCAATGCAGGTGTCATTTTGTGGGGCGCGTTTGGGCCTCTGATGGCAGCCAGGTTTGGAGGAGGGGGCAGCTTTGGTCTGGGAGGAATCCTCGTCCTTATGGAATTTTTGTAGCAAAAGCCCGGGACTGGATGCAGGCAAGTTGGTTTTGAAAGGAGTCACTTTTCCCCAAGAAGCCAAACTCAAGAGCCCACTTGGCAGGTGTCATTTTGTAGGGCGCGTTTGGGCCTCCGATGGCAGGCAGGTTTGGAGGAGGGGGCAGCTTTGGCCTGGGAGAAATCCTCTTCCTTCTGGAATTTTTGGAGGCAAAAGCCCAGGACGGGCCGCAGGCAAGTTATGCAAGTTGGCTCCGAAAGGAGGCACTTTTCCCCAAGAAGCCAAACTCAAGAACCCACAATGCAGATGTCATTTTGTAGGGCGCGTTTGGGCCTCCGATGGCAGCCAGGTTTGGAGGAGGGGGCAGCTTTGGTCTGGGAGAAATCCTCGTCCTTATGGAATTTTTGTAGGCAAAAGCCCAGCACGGGCCGCAGGCTAGTTAGGCAAGTTGGCTTCGAAAGGAGTCACTTTTCCCCAAGAAGCCAAACTCAAGAGCCCACTTGGCAGGTGTCATTTTGTAGGGCACGTTTGGGCCTCCGATGGCAGCCAGGTTTGGAGGAGGGGGCAGCTTTGGTCTGGGAGAAATCCTCGTCCTTCTGGAATTTTTGTAGGCAAAAGCCCTGCATGGGCCGCAGGCAAGTTGACTCCGAAAGGAGGCACTTTTCCCCAGGAAGCCAAACTCAAGAACCCTCAATGCAGGTGTCATTTTGTGGGGCGAGTTTGGGCCTCCGATGGCAGCCAGGTTTGGAGGAGGGGGCAGCTTTGGTCTGGGAGAAATCCTCGTCCTTATGGAATTTTTGTAGGCAAATCCCAGGACGGGCCGCAGGCAAGTTGGCTTTGAAAGGAGGCACTTCCACCCAAGAAGCCAAACTCAAGAGCCCACTTGGCAGGTGTCATTTTGTAGGGCACGTTTGGGCCTCCGATGGCAGCCAGGTTTGGAGGAGGGGGCAGCTTTGGTCTGGGAGAAATCCTCGTCCTTATGGAATTTTTGTAGGCAAAAGCCCTGCATGGGCCGCAGGCAAGTTGACTCCGAAAGGAGGCACT
>NW_026912156.1:0-100000 GCF_963662255.1 Cinclus cinclus | reverse complement strand
AGCCCAGGACGGGCCGCAGGCAAGTTGGCTTTGAAAGGAGGCACTTCCACCCAAGAAGCCAAACTCAAGAGCCCACTTGGCAGGTGTCATTTTGTAGGGCACGTTTGGGCCTCCGATGGCAGCCAGGTTTGGAGGAGGGGGCAGCTTTGGTCTGGGAGAAATCCTTGTCCTTCTGGAATTTTTGTAGGCAAAAGCCCTGCATGGGCCGCAGGCAAGTTGACTCCGAAAGGAGGCACTTTTCCCCAGGAAGCCAAACTCAAGAACCCTCAATGCAGGTGTCATTTTGTGGGGCGCGTTTGGTCCTCCGATGGCAGCCAGGTTTGGAGGAGGGGGCAGCTTTGGTCTGGGAGAAATCCTCGTCCTTATGGAATTTTTGGAGGCAAAAGACCAGGACGGGCCGCAGGCAAGTTGGCTTTGAAAGGAGGCACTTTTCCCCAAGAAGCCAAACTCAAGAGCCCACTTGGCAGGTGTCATTTTGTAGGGCGCGTTTGGGCCTCCGATGGCAGCCAGGTTTGGAGGAGGGGGCAGCTTTGGTCTGGGAGAAATCCTCGTCCTTATGGAATTTTTGGAGGCAAAAGCCCTGCATGGGCCGCCGGCAAGTTGACTCCGAAAGGAGGCACTTTTCCCCAAGAAGCCAAACTCAAGAGCCCGCTTGGCAGATGTCATTTTGTAGGGCGCGTTTGGGCCTCCGATGGCAGCCAGGTTTGGCGGAGGGGGCAGCTTTGGTCTGGGAGGAATCCTCTTCCTTATGGAATTTTTGTAGCAATCGTCCGGGACGGGACTCAGGCAAGTTGGTTTTGAAAGGAGTCACTTTTCCCCAAGAAGCCAAACTCAAGAGCCCACTTGGCAGATGTCATTTTGTAGGGCGCGTTTGGGCCTCCGATGGCAGCCAGGTTTGGAGGAGGGAGCAGCTTTGGTCTGGGAGAAATCCTTGTCCTTCTGGAATTTTTGTAGGCAAAAGCCCAGGACGGGCCGCAGGCAAGTTAGGCAAGTTGGCTTTGAAAGGAGGCACTTTTCCCCAAGAAGCCAAACTCAAGAGCCCACTTGGCAGGTGTCATTTTGTAGGGCGCGTTTGGGCCTCCGATGGCAGCCAGGTTTGGAGGAGGGGGCAGCTTTGGTCTGGGAGAAATCCTCGTCCTTCTGGAATTTTTGTACTCAAAAGCCCAGGACGGGCCGCAGGCAAGTTAGGCAAGTTGGCTCCGAAAGGAGGCACTTTTCCCCAAGAAGCCAAACTCAAGAACCCACAATGCAGATGTCATTTTGTAGGGCGCGTTTGGGCCTCCGATGGCAGCCAGGTTTGTAGGAGGGGGCAGCTTTGGTCTGGGAGAAATCCTCGTCCTTATGGAATTTTTGTAGTCTAAAGCCCAGCACGGGCCGCAGGCTAGTTAGGCAAGTTGGCTTTGAAAGGAGGCACTTTTCCGCAAGAAGCCAATCTCAAGAGCCCACTTGGCAGATGTCATTTTGTAGGGCGCGTTTGGGCCTCCGATGGCAGCCAGGTTTGGAGGAGGGGGCAGCTTTGGTCTGGGAGAAATCCTCGTCCTTATGGAATTTTTGTAGGCAAAAACCCCACATGGGCCGCAGGCAAGTTAGGCAAGTTGACTCCGAAAGGAGGCACTTTTCCCCAAGAAGCCAAACTCAAGAACCCTCAATGCAGATGTCATTTTGTGGGGAGCGTTTGGGCCTCGGATGGCAGCCAGGTTTGGAGGAGGGGGCAGCTTTGGTCTGGGAGAAATCCTCGTCCTTATGGAATTTTTGTAGTCTAAAGCCCAGCACGGGCCGCAGGCTAGTTAGGCAAGTTGGCTTTGAAAGGAGGCACTTTTCCGCAAGAAGCCAATCTCAAGAGCCCACTTGGCAGATGTCATTTTGTAGGGCGCGTTTGGGCCTCCGATGGCAGCCAGGTTTGGAGGAGGGGGCAGCTTTGGTCTGGGAGAAATCCTCGTCCTTATGGAATTTTTGTAGGCAAAAGCCCAGGACCGGCCGCAGGCAAGTTGGCTTTGAAAGGAGGCACTTCCACCCAAGAAGCCAAACTCAAGAGCCCACTTGGCAGGTGTCATTTTGTAGGGCACGTTTGGGCCTCCGATGGCAGCCAGGTTTGGAGGAGGGGGCAGCTTTGGTCTGGGAGAAATCCTCGTCCTTCTGGAATTTTTGTAGGCAAAAGCCCTGCATGGGCCGCAGGCAAGTTGACTCCGAAAGGAGGCACTTTTCCTCAGGAAGCCATACTCAAGAACCCTCAATGCAGGTGTCATTTTGTGGGGCGCGTTTGGGCCTCCGATGGCAGCCAGGTTTGGAGGAGGGGGCAGCTTTGGTCTGGGAGAAATCCTCGTCCTTCTGGAATTTTTGGAGGCAAAAGCCCAGGACGGGCCGCAGGCAAGTTAGGCAAGTTGGCTCCGAAAGGAGGCACTTTTCCCCAAGAAGCCAAACTCAAGAGCCCACTTGGCAGGTGTCATTTTGTAGGGCGCGTTTGGGCCTCCGATGGCAGCCAGGTTTGGAGCAGGGGGCAGCTTTGGTCTGGGAGAAATCCTCGTCCTTATGGAATTTTTGTAGCAAAAGCCCAGGATGGGCCGCAGGCAAGTTGGCTTTGAAAGGAGGCACTTCCACCCAAGAAGCCAAACTCAAGAGCCCACTTGGCAGGTGTCATTTTGTAGGGCACGTTTGGGCCTCCGATGGCAGCCAGGTTTGGAGGAGGGGGCAGCTTTGGCCTGGGAGAAATCCTCGTCCTTCTGGAATTTTTGGAGGCAAAAGCCCAGGACGGGCCGCAGGCAAGTTAGGCAAGTTGGCTCCGAAAGGAGGCACTTTTCCCCAAGAAGCCAAACTCAAGAGCCCACTTGGCAAATGTCATTTTGTAGGGCGCGTTTGGGCCTCCGATGGCAGCCAGGTTTGGAGCAGGGGGCAGCTTTGGTCTGGGAGAAATCCTCGTCCTTATGGAATTTTTGTAGCAAAAGCCCAGGACGGGCCGCAGGCAAGTTGGCTTTGAAAGGAGGCACTTCCACCCAAGAAGCCAAACTCAAGAGCCCACTTGGCAGGTGTCATTTTGTAGGGCACGTTTGGGCCTCCGATGGCAGCCAGGTTTGGAGGAGGGGGCAGCTTTGGTCTGGGAGAAATCCTTGTCCTTCTGGAATTTTTGTAGGCAAAAGCCCTGCATGGGCCGCAGGCAAGTTGACTCCGAAAGGAGGCACTTTTCCCCAGGAAGCCAAACTCAAGAACCCTCAATGCAGGTGTCATTTTGTGGGGCGCGTTTGGTCCTCCGATGGCAGCCAGGTTTGGAGGAGGGGGCAGCTTTGGTCTGGGAGAAATCCTCGTCCTTATGGAATTTTTGGAGGCAAAAGACCAGGACGGGCCGCAGGCAAGTTGGCTTTGAAAGGAGGCACTTTTCCCCAAGAAGCCAAACTCAAGAGCCCACTTGGCAGGTGTCATTTTGTAGGGCGCGTTTGGGCCTCCGATGGCAGCCAGGTTTGGAGGAGGGGGCAGCTTTGGTCTGGGAGAAATCCTCGTCCTTATGGAATTTTTGGAGGCAAAAGCCCTGCATGGGCCGCCGGCAAGTTGACTCCGAAAGGAGGCACTTTTCCCCAAGAAGCCAAACTCAAGAGCCCGCTTGGCAGATGTCATTTTGTAGGGCGCGTTTGGGCCTCCGATGGCAGCCAGGTTTGGCGGAGGGGGCAGCTTTGGTCTGGGAGGAATCCTCTTCCTTATGGAATTTTTGTAGCAATCGTCCGGGACGGGACTCAGGCAAGTTGGTTTTGAAAGGAGTCACTTTTCCCCAAGAAGCCAAACTCAAGAGCCCACTTGGCAGATGTCATTTTGTAGGGCGCGTTTGGGCCTCCGATGGCAGCCAGGTTTGGAGGAGGGAGCAGCTTTGGTCTGGGAGAAATCCTTGTCCTTCTGGAATTTTTGTAGGCAAAAGCCCAGGACGGGCCGCAGGCAAGTTAGGCAAGTTGGCTTTGAAAGGAGGCACTTTTCCCCAAGAAGCCAAACTCAAGAGCCCACTTGGCAGGTGTCATTTTGTAGGGCGCGTTTGGGCCTCCGATGGCAGCCAGGTTTGGAGGAGGGGGCAGCTTTGGTCTGGGAGAAATCCTCGTCCTTCTGGAATTTTTGTACTCAAAAGCCCAGGACGGGCCGCAGGCAAGTTAGGCAAGTTGGCTCCGAAAGGAGGCACTTTTCCCCAAGAAGCCAAACTCAAGAACCCACAATGCAGATGTCATTTTGTAGGGCGCGTTTGGGCCTCCGATGGCAGCCAGGTTTGTAGGAGGGGGCAGCTTTGGTCTGGGAGAAATCCTCGTCCTTATGGAATTTTTGTAGTCTAAAGCCCAGCACGGGCCGCAGGCTAGTTAGGCAAGTTGGCTTTGAAAGGAGGCACTTTTCCGCAAGAAGCCAATCTCAAGAGCCCACTTGGCAGATGTCATTTTGTAGGGCGCGTTTGGGCCTCCGATGGCAGCCAGGTTTGGAGGAGGGGGCAGCTTTGGTCTGGGAGAAATCCTCGTCCTTATGGAATTTTTGTAGGCAAAAACCCCACATGGGCCGCAGGCAAGTTAGGCAAGTTGACTCCGAAAGGAGGCACTTTTCCCCAAGAAGCCAAACTCAAGAACCCTCAATGCAGATGTCATTTTGTGGGGAGCGTTTGGGCCTCGGATGGCAGCCAGGTTTGGAGGAGGGGGCAGCTTTGGTCTGGGAGAAATCCTCGTCCTTATGGAATTTTTGTAGTCTAAAGCCCAGCACGGGCCGCAGGCTAGTTAGGCAAGTTGGCTTTGAAAGGAGGCACTTTTCCGCAAGAAGCCAATCTCAAGAGCCCACTTGGCAGATGTCATTTTGTAGGGCGCGTTTGGGCCTCCGATGGCAGCCAGGTTTGGAGGAGGGGGCAGCTTTGGTCTGGGAGAAATCCTCGTCCTTATGGAATTTTTGTAGGCAAAAGCCCAGGACCGGCCGCAGGCAAGTTGGCTTTGAAAGGAGGCACTTCCACCCAAGAAGCCAAACTCAAGAGCCCACTTGGCAGGTGTCATTTTGTAGGGCACGTTTGGGCCTCCGATGGCAGCCAGGTTTGGAGGAGGGGGCAGCTTTGGTCTGGGAGAAATCCTCGTCCTTCTGGAATTTTTGTAGGCAAAAGCCCTGCATGGGCCGCAGGCAAGTTGACTCCGAAAGGAGGCACTTTTCCCCAGGAAGCCATACTCAAGAACCCTCAATGCAGGTGTCATTTTGTGGGGCGCGTTTGGGCCTCCGATGGCAGCCAGGTTTGGAGGAGGGGGCAGCTTTGGTCTGGGAGAAATCCTCGTCCTTCTGGAATTTTTGGAGGCAAAAGCCCAGGACGGGCCGCAGGCAAGTTAGGCAAGTTGGCTCCGAAAGGAGGCACTTTTCCCCAAGAAGCCAAACTCAAGAGCCCACTTGGCAGATGTCATTTTGTGGGGCGCATTTGGGCCTCTGATGGCAGCCAGGTTTGGAGGAGGGGGCAGCTTTGGTCTGGGAGAAATCCTCGTCCTTATGGAATTTTTGTAGGCAAAAGCCCAGGACGGGCCGCAGGCAAGTTGGCTTTGAAAGGAGGTACTTCCACCCAAGAAGCCAAACTCAAGAGCCCACTTGGCAGGTGTCATTTTGTAGGGCACGTTTGGGCCTCCGATGGCAGCCAGGTTTGGAGGAGGGGGCAGCTTTGGTCTGGGAGAAATCCTCATCCTTATGGAATTTTTGTAGGCAAAAGCCCAGGACGGGCCGCAGGCAAGTTGGCTTTGAAAGGAGGTACTTCCACCCAAGAAGCCAAACTCAAGAGCCCACATGGCAGATGTCATTTTGTAGGGCACGTTTGGGCCTCCGATGGCAGCCAGGTTTGGAGGAGGGGGCAGCTTTGGTCTGGGAGAAATCCTCGTCGTTATGGAATTTTTGTAGCAAAAGCCCGGGACGGGACACAGGCAAGTTGGTTTTGAAAGGAGTCACTTTTCCCCAAGAAGCCAAACTCAAGAGCCCACTTGGCAGGTGTCATTTTGTAGGACACGTTTGGGCCTCCGATGGCAGCCAGGTTTGGAGGAGGGGGCAGCTTTGGCCTGGGAGAAATCCTCGTCCTTCTGGAATTTTTGGAGGCAAAAGCCCAGGACGGGCCGCAGGCAAGTTAGGCAAGTTGGCTCCGAAAGGAGGCACTTTTCCCCAAGAAGCCAAACTCAAGAACCCTCAATGCAGATGTCATTTTGTGGGGCGCGTTTGGGCCTCTGATGGCAGCCAGGTTTGGAGGAGGGGGCAGCTTTGGTCTGGGAGAAATCCTCGTCCTTCTGGAATTTTTGTAGCAAAAGCCCGGGACGGGACACAGGCAAGTTGGTTTTGAAAGGAGTCACTTTTCCCCAAGAAGCCAAACTCAAGAGCCCACTTGGCAGGTGTCATTTTGTAGGGCACGTTTGGGCCTCCGATGGCAGCCAGGTTTGGAGGAGGGGGCAGCTTTGGCCTGGGAGAAATCCTCGTCCTTCTGGAATTTTTGGAGGCAAAAGCCCAGGACGGGCCGCAGGCAAGTTAGGCAAGTTGGCTCCGAAAGGAGGCACTTTTCCCCAAGAAGCCAAACTCAAGAGCCCACTTGGCAAATGTCATTTTGTAGGGCGCGTTTGGGCCTCCGATGGCAGCCAGGTTTGGAGCAGGGGGCAGCTTTGGTCTGGGAGAAATCCTCGTCCTTATGGAATTTTTGTAGCAAAAGCCCAGGACGGGCCGCAGGCAAGTTGGCTTTGAAAGGAGGCACTTCCACCCAAGAAGCCAAACTCAAGAGCCCACTTGGCAGGTGTCATTTTGTAGGGCACGTTTGGGCCTCCGATGGCAGCCAGGTTTGGAGGAGGGGGCAGCTTTGGCCTGGGAGAAATCCTCGTCCTTCTGGAATTTTTGTACTCAAAAGCCCAGGACGGGCCGCAGGCAAGTTAGGCAAGTTGGCTCCGAAAGGAGGCACTTTTCCCCAAGAAGCCAAACTCAAGAACCCACAATGCAGATGTCATTTTGTAGGGCGCGTTTGGGCCTCCGATGGCAGCCAGGTTTGTAGGAGGGGGCAGCTTTGGTCTGGGAGAAATCCTCGTCCTTATGGAATTTTTGTAGTCTAAAGCCCAGCACGGGCCGCAGGCTAGTTAGGCAAGTTGGCTTTGAAAGGAGGCACTTTTCCGCAAGAAGCCAATCTCAAGAGCCCACTTGGCAGATGTCATTTTGTAGGGCGCGTTTGGGCCTCCGATGTCAGCCAGGTTTGGAGGAGGGGGCAGCTTTGGTCTGGGAGAAATCCTCGTCCTTATGGAATTTTTGTAGGCAAAAACCCCACATGGGCCGCAGGCAAGTTAGGCAAGTTGACTCCGAAAGGAGGCACTTTTCCCCAAGAAGCCAAACTCAAGAACCCTCAATGCAGATGTCATTTTGTGGGGAGCGTTTGGGCCTCGGATGGCAGCCAGGTTTGGAGGAGGGGGCAGCTTTGGTCTGGGAGAAATCCTCGTCCTTATGGAATTTTTGTAGTCTAAAGCCCAGCACGGGCCGCAGGCTAGTTAGGCAAGTTGGCTTTGAAAGGAGGCACTTTTCCGCAAGAAGCCAATCTCAAGAGCCCACTTGGCAGATGTCATTTTGTAGGGCGCGTTTGGGCCTCCGATGGCAGCCAGGTTTGGAGGAGGGGGCAGCTTTGGTCTGGGAGAAATCCTCGTCCTTATGGAATTTTTGTAGGCAAAAGCCCAGGACCGGCCGCAGGCAAGTTGGCTTTGAAAGGAGGCACTTCCACCCAAGAAGCCAAACTCAAGAGCCCACTTGGCAGGTGTCATTTTGTAGGGCACGTTTGGGCCTCCGATGGCAGCCAGGTTTGGAGGAGGGGGCAGCTTTGGTCTGGGAGAAATCCTCGTCCTTCTGGAATTTTTGTAGGCAAAAGCCCTGCATGGGCCGCAGGCAAGTTGACTCCGAAAGGAGGCACTTTTCCCCAGGAAGCCATACTCAAGAACCCTCAATGCAGGTGTCATTTTGTGGGGCGCGTTTGGCCCTCCGATGGCAGCCAGGTTTGGAGGAGGGGGCAGCTTTGGTCTGGGAGAAATCCTCGTCCTTCTGGAATTTTTGGAGGCAAAAGCCCAGGACGGGCCGCAGGCAAGTTAGGCAAGTTGGCTCCGAAAGGAGGCACTTTTCCCCAAGAAGCCAAACTCAAGAGCCCACTTGGCAGATGTCATTTTGTGGGGCGCATTTGGGCCTCTGATGGCAGCCAGGTTTGGAGGAGGGGGCAGCTTTGGTCTGGGAGAAATCCTCGTCCTTATGGAATTTTTGTAGGCAAAAGCCCAGGACGGGCCGCAGGCAAGTTGGCTTTGAAAGGAGGTACTTCCACCCAAGAAGCCAAACTCAAGAGCCCACTTGGCAGGTGTCATTTTGTAGGGCACGTTTGGGCCTCCGATGGCAGCCAGGTTTGGAGGAGGGGGCAGCTTTGGTCTGGGAGAAATCCTCATCCTTATGGAATTTTTGTAGGCAAAAGCCCAGGACGGGCCGCAGGCAAGTTGGCTTTGAAAGGAGGTACTTCCACCCAAGAAGCCAAACTCAAGAGCCCACTTGGCAGATGTCATTTTGTAGGGCACGTTTGGGCCTCCGATGGCAGCCAGGTTTGGAGGAGGGGGCAGCTTTGGTCTGGGAGAAATCCTCGTCGTTATGGAATTTTTGTAGCAAAAGCCCGGGACGGGACACAGGCAAGTTGGTTTTGAAAGGAGTCACTTTTCCCCAAGAAGCCAAACTCAAGAGCCCACTTGGCAGGTGTCATTTTGTAGGACACGTTTGGGCCTCCGATGGCAGCCAGGTTTGGAGGAGGGGGCAGCTTTGGCCTGGGAGAAATCCTCGTCCTTCTGGAATTTTTGGAGGCAAAAGCCCAGGACGGGCCGCAGGCAAGTTAGGCAAGTTGGCTCCGAAAGGAGGCACTTTTCCCCAAGAAGCCAAACTCAAGAACCCTCAATGCAGATGTCATTTTGTGGGGCGCGTTTGGGCCTCTGATGGCAGCCAGGTTTGGAGGAGGGGGCAGCTTTGGTCTGGGAGAAATCCTCGTCCTTCTGGAATTTTTGTAGCAAAAGCCCGGGACGGGACACAGGCAAGTTGGTTTTGAAAGGAGTCACTTTTCCCCAAGAAGCCAAACTCAAGAGCCCACTTGGCAGGTGTCATTTTGTAGGGCACGTTTGGGCCTCCGATGGCAGCCAGGTTTGGAGGAGGGGGCAGCTTTGGCCTGGGAGAAATCCTCGTCCTTCTGGAATTTTTGGAGGCAAAAGCCCAGGACGGGCCGCAGGCAAGTTAGGCAAGTTGGCTCCGAAAGGAGGCACTTTTCCCCAAGAAGCCAAACTCAAGAGCCCACTTGGCAGGTGTCATTTTGTAGGGCGCGTTTGGGCCTCCGATGGCAGCCAGGTTTGGAGCAGGGGGCAGCTTTGGTCTGGGAGAAATCCTCGTCCTTATGGAATTTTTGTAGCAAAAGCCCAGGATGGGCCGCAGGCAAGTTGGCTTTGAAAGGAGGCACTTCCACCCAAGAAGCCAAACTCAAGAGCCCACTTGGCAGGTGTCATTTTGTAGGGCACGTTTGGGCCTCCGATGGCAGCCAGGTTTGGAGGAGGGGGCAGCTTTGGCCTGGGAGAAATCCTCGTCCTTCTGGAATTTTTGGAGGCAAAAGCCCAGGACGGGCCGCAGGCAAGTTAGGCAAGTTGGCTCCGAAAGGAGGCACTTTTCCCCAAGAAGCCAAACTCAAGAGCCCACTTGGCAAATGTCATTTTGTAGGGCGCGTTTGGGCCTCCGATGGCAGCCAGGTTTGGAGCAGGGGGCAGCTTTGGTCTGGGAGAAATCCTCGTCCTTATGGAATTTTTGTAGCAAAAGCCCAGGACGGGCCGCAGGCAAGTTGGCTTTGAAAGGAGGCACTTCCACCCAAGAAGCCAAACTCAAGAGCCCACTTGGCAGGTGTCATTTTGTAGGGCACGTTTGGGCCTCCGATGGCAGCCAGGTTTGGAGGAGGGGGCAGCTTTGGTCTGGGAGAAATCCTTGTCCTTCTGGAATTTTTGTAGGCAAAAGCCCTGCATGGGCCGCAGGCAAGTTGACTCCGAAAGGAGGCACTTTTCCCCAGGAAGCCAAACTCAAGAACCCTCAATGCAGGTGTCATTTTGTGGGGCGCGTTTGGTCCTCCGATGGCAGCCAGGTTTGGAGGAGGGGGCAGCTTTGGTCTGGGAGAAATCCTCGTCCTTATGGAATTTTTGGAGGCAAAAGACCAGGACGGGCCGCAGGCAAGTTGGCTTTGAAAGGAGGCACTTTTCCCCAAGAAGCCAAACTCAAGAGCCCACTTGGCAGGTGTCATTTTGTAGGGCGCGTTTGGGCCTCCGATGGCAGCCAGGTTTGGAGGAGGGGGCAGCTTTGGTCTGGGAGAAATCCTCGTCCTTCTGGAATTTTTGTAGGCAAAAGCCCTGCATGGGCCGCAGGCAAGTTGACTCCGAAAGGAGGCACTTTTCCCCAGGAAGCCATACTCAAGAACCCTCAATGCAGGTGTCATTTTGTGGGGCGCGTTTGGGCCTCCGATGGCAGCCAGGTTTGGAGGAGGGGGCAGCTTTGGTCTGGGAGAAATCCTCGTCCTTCTGGAATTTTTGGAGGCAAAAGCCCAGGACGGGCCGCAGGCAAGTTAGGCAAGTTGGCTCCGAAAGGAGGCACTTTTCCCCAAGAAGCCAAACTCAAGAGCCCACTTGGCAGATGTCATTTTGTGGGGCGCATTTGGGCCTCTGATGGCAGCCAGGTTTGGAGGAGGGGGCAGCTTTGGTCTGGGAGAAATCCTCGTCCTTATGGAATTTTTGTAGGCAAAAGCCCAGGACGGGCCGCAGGCAAGTTGGCTTTGAAAGGAGGTACTTCCACCCAAGAAGCCAAACTCAAGAGCCCACTTGGCAGGTGTCATTTTGTAGGGCACGTTTGGGCCTCCGATGGCAGCCAGGTTTGGAGGAGGGGGCAGCTTTGGTCTGGGAGAAATCCTCATCCTTATGGAATTTTTGTAGGCAAAAGCCCAGGACGGGCCGCAGGCAAGTTGGCTTTGAAAGGAGGTACTTCCACCCAAGAAGCCAAACTCAAGAGCCCACATGGCAGATGTCATTTTGTAGGGCACGTTTGGGCCTCCGATGGCAGCCAGGTTTGGAGGAGGGGGCAGCTTTGGTCTGGGAGAAATCCTCGTCGTTATGGAATTTTTGTAGCAAAAGCCCGGGACGGGACACAGGCAAGTTGGTTTTGAAAGGAGTCACTTTTCCCCAAGAAGCCAAACTCAAGAGCCCACTTGGCAGGTGTCATTTTGTAGGACACGTTTGGGCCTCCGATGGCAGCCAGGTTTGGAGGAGGGGGCAGCTTTGGCCTGGGAGAAATCCTCGTCCTTCTGGAATTTTTGGAGGCAAAAGCCCAGGACGGGCCGCAGGCAAGTTAGGCAAGTTGGCTCCGAAAGGAGGCACTTTTCCCCAAGAAGCCAAACTCAAGAACCCTCAATGCAGATGTCATTTTGTGGGGCGCGTTTGGGCCTCTGATGGCAGCCAGGTTTGGAGGAGGGGGCAGCTTTGGTCTGGGAGAAATCCTCGTCCTTCTGGAATTTTTGTAGCAAAAGCCCGGGACGGGACACAGGCAAGTTGGTTTTGAAAGGAGTCACTTTTCCCCAAGAAGCCAAACTCAAGAGCCCACTTGGCAGGTGTCATTTTGTAGGGCACGTTTGGGCCTCCGATGGCAGCCAGGTTTGGAGGAGGGGGCAGCTTTGGCCTGGGAGAAATCCTCGTCCTTCTGGAATTTTTGGAGGCAAAAGCCCAGGACGGGCCGCAGGCAAGTTAGGCAAGTTGGCTCCGAAAGGAGGCACTTTTCCCCAAGAAGCCAAACTCAAGAGCCCACTTGGCAAATGTCATTTTGTAGGGCGCGTTTGGGCCTCCGATGGCAGCCAGGTTTGGAGCAGGGGGCAGCTTTGGTCTGGGAGAAATCCTCGTCCTTATGGAATTTTTGTAGCAAAAGCCCAGGACGGGCCGCAGGCAAGTTGGCTTTGAAAGGAGGCACTTCCACCCAAGAAGCCAAACTCAAGAGCCCACTTGGCAGGTGTCATTTTGTAGGGCACGTTTGGGCCTCCGATGGCAGCCAGGTTTGGAGGAGGGGGCAGCTTTGGCCTGGGAGAAATCCTCGTCCTTCTGGAATTTTTGTACTCAAAAGCCCAGGACGGGCCGCAGGCAAGTTAGGCAAGTTGGCTCCGAAAGGAGGCACTTTTCCCCAAGAAGCCAAACTCAAGAACCCACAATGCAGATGTCATTTTGTAGGGCGCGTTTGGGCCTCCGATGGCAGCCAGGTTTGTAGGAGGGGGCAGCTTTGGTCTGGGAGAAATCCTCGTCCTTATGGAATTTTTGTAGTCTAAAGCCCAGCACGGGCCGCAGGCTAGTTAGGCAAGTTGGCTTTGAAAGGAGGCACTTTTCCGCAAGAAGCCAATCTCAAGAGCCCACTTGGCAGATGTCATTTTGTAGGGCGCGTTTGGGCCTCCGATGTCAGCCAGGTTTGGAGGAGGGGGCAGCTTTGGTCTGGGAGAAATCCTCGTCCTTATGGAATTTTTGTAGGCAAAAACCCCACATGGGCCGCAGGCAAGTTAGGCAAGTTGACTCCGAAAGGAGGCACTTTTCCCCAAGAAGCCAAACTCAAGAACCCTCAATGCAGATGTCATTTTGTGGGGAGCGTTTGGGCCTCGGATGGCAGCCAGGTTTGGAGGAGGGGGCAGCTTTGGTCTGGGAGAAATCCTCGTCCTTATGGAATTTTTGTAGTCTAAAGCCCAGCACGGGCCGCAGGCTAGTTAGGCAAGTTGGCTTTGAAAGGAGGCACTTTTCCGCAAGAAGCCAATCTCAAGAGCCCACTTGGCAGATGTCATTTTGTAGGGCGCGTTTGGGCCTCCGATGGCAGCCAGGTTTGGAGGAGGGGGCAGCTTTGGTCTGGGAGAAATCCTCGTCCTTATGGAATTTTTGTAGGCAAAAGCCCAGGACCGGCCGCAGGCAAGTTGGCTTTGAAAGGAGGCACTTCCACCCAAGAAGCCAAACTCAAGAGCCCACTTGGCAGGTGTCATTTTGTAGGGCACGTTTGGGCCTCCGATGGCAGCCAGGTTTGGAGGAGGGGGCAGCTTTGGTCTGGGAGAAATCCTCGTCCTTCTGGAATTTTTGTAGGCAAAAGCCCTGCATGGGCCGCAGGCAAGTTGACTCCGAAAGGAGGCACTTTTCCCCAGGAAGCCATACTCAAGAACCCTCAATGCAGGTGTCATTTTGTGGGGCGCGTTTGGCCCTCCGATGGCAGCCAGGTTTGGAGGAGGGGGCAGCTTTGGTCTGGGAGAAATCCTCGTCCTTCTGGAATTTTTGGAGGCAAAAGCCCAGGACGGGCCGCAGGCAAGTTAGGCAAGTTGGCTCCGAAAGGAGGCACTTTTCCCCAAGAAGCCAAACTCAAGAGCCCACTTGGCAGATGTCATTTTGTGGGGCGCATTTGGGCCTCTGATGGCAGCCAGGTTTGGAGGAGGGGGCAGCTTTGGTCTGGGAGAAATCCTCGTCCTTATGGAATTTTTGTAGGCAAAAGCCCAGGACGGGCCGCAGGCAAGTTGGCTTTGAAAGGAGGTACTTCCACCCAAGAAGCCAAACTCAAGAGCCCACTTGGCAGGTGTCATTTTGTAGGGCACGTTTGGGCCTCCGATGGCAGCCAGGTTTGGAGGAGGGGGCAGCTTTGGTCTGGGAGAAATCCTCATCCTTATGGAATTTTTGTAGGCAAAAGCCCAGGACGGGCCGCAGGCAAGTTGGCTTTGAAAGGAGGTACTTCCACCCAAGAAGCCAAACTCAAGAGCCCACTTGGCAGATGTCATTTTGTAGGGCACGTTTGGGCCTCCGATGGCAGCCAGGTTTGGAGGAGGGGGCAGCTTTGGTCTGGGAGAAATCCTCGTCGTTATGGAATTTTTGTAGCAAAAGCCCGGGACGGGACACAGGCAAGTTGGTTTTGAAAGGAGTCACTTTTCCCCAAGAAGCCAAACTCAAGAGCCCACTTGGCAGGTGTCATTTTGTAGGACACGTTTGGGCCTCCGATGGCAGCCAGGTTTGGAGGAGGGGGCAGCTTTGGCCTGGGAGAAATCCTCGTCCTTCTGGAATTTTTGGAGGCAAAAGCCCAGGACGGGCCGCAGGCAAGTTAGGCAAGTTGGCTCCGAAAGGAGGCACTTTTCCCCAAGAAGCCAAACTCAAGAACCCTCAATGCAGATGTCATTTTGTGGGGCGCGTTTGGGCCTCTGATGGCAGCCAGGTTTGGAGGAGGGGGCAGCTTTGGTCTGGGAGAAATCCTCGTCCTTCTGGAATTTTTGTAGCAAAAGCCCGGGACGGGACACAGGCAAGTTGGTTTTGAAAGGAGTCACTTTTCCCCAAGAAGCCAAACTCAAGAGCCCACTTGGCAGGTGTCATTTTGTAGGGCACGTTTGGGCCTCCGATGGCAGCCAGGTTTGGAGGAGGGGGCAGCTTTGGCCTGGGAGAAATCCTCGTCCTTCTGGAATTTTTGGAGGCAAAAGCCCAGGACGGGCCGCAGGCAAGTTAGGCAAGTTGGCTCCGAAAGGAGGCACTTTTCCCCAAGAAGCCAAACTCAAGAGCCCACTTGGCAGGTGTCATTTTGTAGGGCGCGTTTGGGCCTCCGATGGCAGCCAGGTTTGGAGCAGGGGGCAGCTTTGGTCTGGGAGAAATCCTCGTCCTTATGGAATTTTTGTAGCAAAAGCCCAGGATGGGCCGCAGGCAAGTTGGCTTTGAAAGGAGGCACTTCCACCCAAGAAGCCAAACTCAAGAGCCCACTTGGCAGGTGTCATTTTGTAGGGCACGTTTGGGCCTCCGATGGCAGCCAGGTTTGGAGGAGGGGGCAGCTTTGGCCTGGGAGAAATCCTCGTCCTTCTGGAATTTTTGGAGGCAAAAGCCCAGGACGGGCCGCAGGCAAGTTAGGCAAGTTGGCTCCGAAAGGAGGCACTTTTCCCCAAGAAGCCAAACTCAAGAGCCCACTTGGCAAATGTCATTTTGTAGGGCGCGTTTGGGCCTCCGATGGCAGCCAGGTTTGGAGCAGGGGGCAGCTTTGGTCTGGGAGAAATCCTCGTCCTTATGGAATTTTTGTAGCAAAAGCCCAGGACGGGCCGCAGGCAAGTTGGCTTTGAAAGGAGGCACTTCCACCCAAGAAGCCAAACTCAAGAGCCCACTTGGCAGGTGTCATTTTGTAGGGCACGTTTGGGCCTCCGATGGCAGCCAGGTTTGGAGGAGGGGGCAGCTTTGGTCTGGGAGAAATCCTTGTCCTTCTGGAATTTTTGTAGGCAAAAGCCCTGCATGGGCCGCAGGCAAGTTGACTCCGAAAGGAGGCACTTTTCCCCAGGAAGCCAAACTCAAGAACCCTCAATGCAGGTGTCATTTTGTGGGGCGCGTTTGGTCCTCCGATGGCAGCCAGGTTTGGAGGAGGGGGCAGCTTTGGTCTGGGAGAAATCCTCGTCCTTATGGAATTTTTGGAGGCAAAAGACCAGGACGGGCCGCAGGCAAGTTGGCTTTGAAAGGAGGCACTTTTCCCCAAGAAGCCAAACTCAAGAGCCCACTTGGCAGGTGTCATTTTGTAGGGCGCGTTTGGGCCTCCGATGGCAGCCAGGTTTGGAGGAGGGGGCAGCTTTGGTCTGGGAGAAATCCTCGTCCTTATGGAATTTTTGGAGGCAAAAGCCCTGCATGGGCCGCCGGCAAGTTGACTCCGAAAGGAGGCACTTTTCCCCAAGAAGCCAAACTCAAGAGCCCGCTTGGCAGATGTCATTTTGTAGGGCGCGTTTGGGCCTCCGATGGCAGCCAGGTTTGGCGGAGGGGGCAGCTTTGGTCTGGGAGGAATCCTCTTCCTTATGGAATTTTTGTAGCAATCGTCCGGGACGGGACTCAGGCAAGTTGGTTTTGAAAGGAGTCACTTTTCCCCAAGAAGCCAAACTCAAGAGCCCACTTGGCAGATGTCATTTTGTAGGGCGCGTTTGGGCCTCCGATGGCAGCCAGGTTTGGAGGAGGGAGCAGCTTTGGTCTGGGAGAAATCCTCGTCCTTATGGAATTTTTGTAGGCAAAAGCCCAGGACGGGCCGCAGGCAAGTTAGGCAAGTTGGCTTTGAAAGGAGGCACTTTTCCCCAAGAAGCCAAACTCAAGAGCCCACTTGGCAGGTGTCATTTTGTAGGGCGCGTTTGGGCCTCCGATGGCAGCCAGGTTTGGAGGAGGGGGCAGCTTTGGTCTGGGAGAAATCCTCGTCCTTCTGGAATTTTTGTACTCAAAAGCCCAGGACGGGCCGCAGGCAAGTTAGGCAAGTTGGCTCCGAAAGGAGGCACTTTTCCCCAAGAAGCCAAACTCAAGAACCCACAATGCAGATGTCATTTTGTAGGGCGCGTTTGGGCCTCCGATGGCAGCCAGGTTTGTAGGAGGGGGCAGCTTTGGTCTGGGAGAAATCCTCGTCCTTATGGAATTTTTGTAGTCTAAAGCCCAGCACGGGCCGCAGGCTAGTTAGGCAAGTTGGCTTTGAAAGGAGGCACTTTTCCGCAAGAAGCCAATCTCAAGAGCCCACTTGGCAGATGTCATTTTGTAGGGCGCGTTTGGGCCTCCGATGGCAGCCAGGTTTGGAGGAGGGGGCAGCTTTGGTCTGGGAGAAATCCTCGTCCTTATGGAATTTTTGTAGGCAAAAACCCCACATGGGCCGCAGGCAAGTTAGGCAAGTTGACTCCGAAAGGAGGCACTTTTCCCCAAGAAGCCAAACTCAAGAACCCTCAATGCAGATGTCATTTTGTGGGGAGCGTTTGGGCCTCGGATGGCAGCCAGGTTTGGAGGAGGGGGCAGCTTTGGTCTGGGAGAAATCCTCGTCCTTATGGAATTTTTGTAGTCTAAAGCCCAGCACGGGCCGCAGGCTAGTTAGGCAAGTTGGCTTTGAAAGGAGGCACTTTTCCGCAAGAAGCCAATCTCAAGAGCCCACTTGGCAGATGTCATTTTGTAGGGCGCGTTTGGGCCTCCGATGGCAGCCAGGTTTGGAGGAGGGGGCAGCTTTGGTCTGGGAGAAATCCTCGTCCTTATGGAATTTTTGTAGGCAAAAGCCCAGGACCGGCCGCAGGCAAGTTGGCTTTGAAAGGAGGCACTTCCACCCAAGAAGCCAAACTCAAGAGCCCACTTGGCAGGTGTCATTTTGTAGGGCACGTTTGGGCCTCCGATGGCAGCCAGGTTTGGAGGAGGGGGCAGCTTTGGTCTGGGAGAAATCCTCGTCCTTCTGGAATTTTTGTAGGCAAAAGCCCTGCATGGGCCGCAGGCAAGTTGACTCCGAAAGGAGGCACTTTTCCCCAGGAAGCCATACTCAAGAACCCTCAATGCAGGTGTCATTTTGTGGGGCGCGTTTGGGCCTCCGATGGCAGCCAGGTTTGGAGGAGGGGGCAGCTTTGGTCTGGGAGAAATCCTCGTCCTTCTGGAATTTTTGGAGGCAAAAGCCCAGGACGGGCCGCAGGCAAGTTAGGCAAGTTGGCTCCGAAAGGAGGCACTTTTCCCCAAGAAGCCAAACTCAAGAGCCCACTTGGCAGATGTCATTTTGTGGGGCGCATTTGGGCCTCTGATGGCAGCCAGGTTTGGAGGAGGGGGCAGCTTTGGTCTGGGAGAAATCCTCGTCCTTATGGAATTTTTGTAGGCAAAAGCCCAGGACGGGCCGCAGGCAAGTTGGCTTTGAAAGGAGGTACTTCCACCCAAGAAGCCAAACTCAAGAGCCCACTTGGCAGGTGTCATTTTGTAGGGCACGTTTGGGCCTCCGATGGCAGCCAGGTTTGGAGGAGGGGGCAGCTTTGGTCTGGGAGAAATCCTCATCCTTATGGAATTTTTGTAGGCAAAAGCCCAGGACGGGCCGCAGGCAAGTTGGCTTTGAAAGGAGGTACTTCCACCCAAGAAGCCAAACTCAAGAGCCCACATGGCAGATGTCATTTTGTAGGGCACGTTTGGGCCTCCGATGGCAGCCAGGTTTGGAGGAGGGGGCAGCTTTGGTCTGGGAGAAATCCTCGTCGTTATGGAATTTTTGTAGCAAAAGCCCGGGACGGGACACAGGCAAGTTGGTTTTGAAAGGAGTCACTTTTCCCCAAGAAGCCAAACTCAAGAGCCCACTTGGCAGGTGTCATTTTGTAGGACACGTTTGGGCCTCCGATGGCAGCCAGGTTTGGAGGAGGGGGCAGCTTTGGCCTGGGAGAAATCCTCGTCCTTCTGGAATTTTTGGAGGCAAAAGCCCAGGACGGGCCGCAGGCAAGTTAGGCAAGTTGGCTCCGAAAGGAGGCACTTTTCCCCAAGAAGCCAAACTCAAGAACCCTCAATGCAGATGTCATTTTGTGGGGCGCGTTTGGGCCTCTGATGGCAGCCAGGTTTGGAGGAGGGGGCAGCTTTGGTCTGGGAGAAATCCTCGTCCTTCTGGAATTTTTGTAGCAAAAGCCCGGGACGGGACACAGGCAAGTTGGTTTTGAAAGGAGTCACTTTTCCCCAAGAAGCCAAACTCAAGAGCCCACTTGGCAGGTGTCATTTTGTAGGGCACGTTTGGGCCTCCGATGGCAGCCAGGTTTGGAGGAGGGGGCAGCTTTGGCCTGGGAGAAATCCTCGTCCTTCTGGAATTTTTGGAGGCAAAAGCCCAGGACGGGCCGCAGGCAAGTTAGGCAAGTTGGCTCCGAAAGGAGGCACTTTTCCCCAAGAAGCCAAACTCAAGAGCCCACTTGGCAAATGTCATTTTGTAGGGCGCGTTTGGGCCTCCGATGGCAGCCAGGTTTGGAGCAGGGGGCAGCTTTGGTCTGGGAGAAATCCTCGTCCTTATGGAATTTTTGTAGCAAAAGCCCAGGACGGGCCGCAGGCAAGTTGGCTTTGAAAGGAGGCACTTCCACCCAAGAAGCCAAACTCAAGAGCCCACTTGGCAGGTGTCATTTTGTAGGGCACGTTTGGGCCTCCGATGGCAGCCAGGTTTGGAGGAGGGGGCAGCTTTGGCCTGGGAGAAATCCTCGTCCTTCTGGAATTTTTGTACTCAAAAGCCCAGGACGGGCCGCAGGCAAGTTAGGCAAGTTGGCTCCGAAAGGAGGCACTTTTCCCCAAGAAGCCAAACTCAAGAACCCACAATGCAGATGTCATTTTGTAGGGCGCGTTTGGGCCTCCGATGGCAGCCAGGTTTGTAGGAGGGGGCAGCTTTGGTCTGGGAGAAATCCTCGTCCTTATGGAATTTTTGTAGTCTAAAGCCCAGCACGGGCCGCAGGCTAGTTAGGCAAGTTGGCTTTGAAAGGAGGCACTTTTCCGCAAGAAGCCAATCTCAAGAGCCCACTTGGCAGATGTCATTTTGTAGGGCGCGTTTGGGCCTCCGATGTCAGCCAGGTTTGGAGGAGGGGGCAGCTTTGGTCTGGGAGAAATCCTCGTCCTTATGGAATTTTTGTAGGCAAAAACCCCACATGGGCCGCAGGCAAGTTAGGCAAGTTGACTCCGAAAGGAGGCACTTTTCCCCAAGAAGCCAAACTCAAGAACCCTCAATGCAGATGTCATTTTGTGGGGAGCGTTTGGGCCTCGGATGGCAGCCAGGTTTGGAGGAGGGGGCAGCTTTGGTCTGGGAGAAATCCTCGTCCTTATGGAATTTTTGTAGTCTAAAGCCCAGCACGGGCCGCAGGCTAGTTAGGCAAGTTGGCTTTGAAAGGAGGCACTTTTCCGCAAGAAGCCAATCTCAAGAGCCCACTTGGCAGATGTCATTTTGTAGGGCGCGTTTGGGCCTCCGATGGCAGCCAGGTTTGGAGGAGGGGGCAGCTTTGGTCTGGGAGAAATCCTCGTCCTTATGGAATTTTTGTAGGCAAAAGCCCAGGACCGGCCGCAGGCAAGTTGGCTTTGAAAGGAGGCACTTCCACCCAAGAAGCCAAACTCAAGAGCCCACTAGGCAGGTGTCATTTTGTAGGGCACGTTTGGGCCTCCGATGGCAGCCAGGTTTGGAGGAGGGGGCAGCTTTGGTCTGGGAGAAATCCTCGTCCTTCTGGAATTTTTGTAGGCAAAAGCCCTGCATGGGCCGCAGGCAAGTTGACTCCGAAAGGAGGCACTTTTCCCCAGGAAGCCATACTCAAGAACCCTCAATGCAGGTGTCATTTTGTGGGGCGCGTTTGGCCCTCCGATGGCAGCCAGGTTTGGAGGAGGGGGCAGCTTTGGTCTGGGAGAAATCCTCGTCCTTCTGGAATTTTTGGAGGCAAAAGCCCAGGACGGGCCGCAGGCAAGTTAGGCAAGTTGGCTCCGAAAGGAGGCACTTTTCCCCAAGAAGCCAAACTCAAGAGCCCACTTGGCAGATGTCATTTTGTGGGGCGCATTTGGGCCTCTGATGGCAGCCAGGTTTGGAGGAGGGGGCAGCTTTGGTCTGGGAGAAATCCTCGTCCTTATGGAATTTTTGTAGGCAAAAGCCCAGGACGGGCCGCAGGCAAGTTGGCTTTGAAAGGAGGTACTTCCACCCAAGAAGCCAAACTCAAGAGCCCACTTGGCAGGTGTCATTTTGTAGGGCACGTTTGGGCCTCCGATGGCAGCCAGGTTTGGAGGAGGGGGCAGCTTTGGTCTGGGAGAAATCCTCATCCTTATGGAATTTTTGTAGGCAAAAGCCCAGGACGGGCCGCAGGCAAGTTGGCTTTGAAAGGAGGTACTTCCACCCAAGAAGCCAAACTCAAGAGCCCACTTGGCAGATGTCATTTTGTAGGGCACGTTTGGGCCTCCGATGGCAGCCAGGTTTGGAGGAGGGGGCAGCTTTGGTCTGGGAGAAATCCTCGTCGTTATGGAATTTTTGTAGCAAAAGCCCGGGACGGGACACAGGCAAGTTGGTTTTGAAAGGAGTCACTTTTCCCCAAGAAGCCAAACTCAAGAGCCCACTTGGCAGGTGTCATTTTGTAGGACACGTTTGGGCCTCCGATGGCAGCCAGGTTTGGAGGAGGGGGCAGCTTTGGCCTGGGAGAAATCCTCGTCCTTCTGGAATTTTTGGAGGCAAAAGCCCAGGACGGGCCGCAGGCAAGTTAGGCAAGTTGGCTCCGAAAGGAGGCACTTTTCCCCAAGAAGCCAAACTCAAGAACCCTCAATGCAGATGTCATTTTGTGGGGCGCGTTTGGGCCTCTGATGGCAGCCAGGTTTGGAGGAGGGGGCAGCTTTGGTCTGGGAGAAATCCTCGTCCTTCTGGAATTTTTGTAGCAAAAGCCCGGGACGGGACACAGGCAAGTTGGTTTTGAAAGGAGTCACTTTTCCCCAAGAAGCCAAACTCAAGAGCCCACTTGGCAGGTGTCATTTTGTAGGGCACGTTTGGGCCTCCGATGGCAGCCAGGTTTGGAGGAGGGGGCAGCTTTGGCCTGGGAGAAATCCTCGTCCTTCTGGAATTTTTGGAGGCAAAAGCCCAGGACGGGCCGCAGGCAAGTTAGGCAAGTTGGCTCCGAAAGGAGGCACTTTTCCCCAAGAAGCCAAACTCAAGAGCCCACTTGGCAAATGTCATTTTGTAGGGCGCGTTTGGGCCTCCGATGGCAGCCAGGTTTGGAGCAGGGGGCAGCTTTGGTCTGGGAGAAATCCTCGTCCTTATGGAATTTTTGTAGCAAAAGCCCAGGACGGGCCGCAGGCAAGTTGGCTTTGAAAGGAGGCACTTCCACCCAAGAAGCCAAACTCAAGAGCCCACTTGGCAGGTGTCATTTTGTAGGGCACGTTTGGGCCTCCGATGGCAGCCAGGTTTGGAGGAGGGGGCAGCTTTGGCCTGGGAGAAATCCTCGTCCTTCTGGAATTTTTGGAGGCAAAAGCCCAGGACGGGCCGCAGGCAAGTTAGGCAAGTTGGCTCCGAAAGGAGGCACTTTTCCCCAAGAAGCCAAACTCAAGAGCCCACTTGGCAAATGTCATTTTGTAGGGCGCGTTTGGGCCTCCGATGGCAGCCAGGTTTGGAGCAGGGGGCAGCTTTGGTCTGGGAGAAATCCTCGTCCTTATGGAATTTTTGTAGCAAAAGCCCAGGACGGGCCGCAGGCAAGTTGGCTTTGAAAGGAGGCACTTCCACCCAAGAAGCCAAACTCAAGAGCCCACTTGGCAGGTGTCATTTTGTAGGGCACGTTTGGGCCTCCGATGGCAGCCAGGTTTGGAGGAGGGGGCAGCTTTGGTCTGGGAGAAATCCTTGTCCTTCTGGAATTTTTGTAGGCAAAAGCCCTGCATGGGCCGCAGGCAAGTTGACTCCGAAAGGAGGCACTTTTCCCCAGGAAGCCAAACTCAAGAGCCCACTTGGCAGATGTCATTTTGTAGGGCGCGTTTGGGCCTCTGATGGCAGCCAGGTTTGGAGGAGGGGGCAGCTTTGGTCTGGGAGAAATCCTCGTCCTTATGGAATTTTTGTAGGCAAAAGCCCAGCACAGGCCGCAGGCTAGTTAGGCAAGTTGGCTCCGAAAGGAGGCACTTTTCCCCAAGAAGCCAAACTCAAGAGCCCACTTGGCAGGTGTCATTTTGTAGGGCGCGTTTGGGCCTCCGATGGCAGCCAGGTTTGGAGGAGGGGGCAGCTTTGGTCTGGGAGAAATCCTCGTCCTTATGGAATTTTTGGAGGCAAAAGCCCTGCATGGGCCGCCGGCAAGTTGACTCCGAAAGGAGGCACTTTTCCCCAAGAAACCAAACTTAAGAGCCCGCTTGGCAGATGTCATTTTGTAGGGCGCGTTTGGGCCTCCGATGGCAGCCAGGTTTGGCGGAGGGGGCAGCTTTGGTCTGGGAGGAATCCTCTTCCTTATGGAATTTTTGTAGCAATCGTCCGGGACGGGACTCAGGCAAGTTGGTTTTGAAAGGAGTCACTTTTCCCCAAGAAGCCAAACTCAAGAGCCCACTTGGCAGATGTCATTTTGTAGGGCGCGTTTGGGCCTCCGATGGCAGCCAGGTTTGGAGGAGGGAGCAGCTTTGGTCTGGGAGAAATCCTTGTCCTTCTGGAATTTTTGTAGGCAAAAGCCCAGGACGGGCCGCAGGCAAGTTAGGCAAGTTGGCTTTGAAAGGAGGCACTTTTCCCCAAGAAGCCAAACTCAAGAGCCCACTTGGCAGGTGTCATTTTGTAGGGCGCGTTTGGGCCTCCGATGGCAGCCAGGTTTGGAGGAGGGGGCAGCTTTGGTCTGGGAGAAATCCTCGTCCTTCTGGAATTTTTGTACTCAAAAGCCCAGGACGGGCCGCAGGCAAGTTAGGCAAGTTGGCTCCGAAAGGAGGCACTTTTCCCAAAGAAGCCAAACTCAAGAACCCACAATGCAGATGTCATTTTGTAGGGCGCGTTTGGGCCTCCGATGGCAGCCAGGTTTGTAGGAGGGGGCAGCTTTGGTCTGGGAGAAATCCTCGTCCTTCTGGAATTTTTGTAGGCAAAAGCCCTGCATGGGCCGCCGGCAAGTTGACTCCGAAAGGAGGCAATTTTCCCCAAGAAGCCAAACTCAAGAGCCCACTTGGCAGGTGTCATTTTGTAGGGCGCGTTTGGGCCTCCGATGGCAGCCAGGTTTGGAGGAGGGGGCAGCTTTGGTCTGGGAGAAATCCTCGTCCTTATGGAATTTTTGTAGGCAAAACCCCTGCATGAGCCGCAGGCAAGTTGACTCCGAAAGGAGGCACTTTTCCCCAGAAAGCCAAACTCAAGAGCCCACTTGGCAGATGTCATTTTGTAGGGCGCGTTTGGGCCTCCGATGGCAGCCAGGTTTGGAGGAGGGGGCAGCTTTGGTCTGGGAGGAATCCTCGTCCTTATGGAATTTTTGTAGCAAATGCCCAGGACGGGACGCAGGCAAGTTGGTTTTGAAAGGAGTCACTTTTCCCCAAGAAGCCAAACTCAAGAGCCGACTTGGCAGGTGTCATTTTGTAGGGCGTGTTTGGGCCTCCGATGTCAGCCAGGTTTGGAGGAGGGGGCAGCTTTGGTCTGGGAGAAATCCTCGTCCTTATGGAATATTTGTAGGCAAAAGCCCTGCATGGGCCGCAGGCAAGTTAGGCAAGTTGACTCCGAAAGGAGGCACTTTTCCCCAGGAAGCCAAACTCAAGAACCCTCAATGCAGGTGTCATTTTGTGGGGCGCGTTTGGGCCTCCGATGGCAGCCAGGTTTGGAGGAGGGGGCAGCTTTGGTCTGGGAGAAATCCTCGTCCTTCTGGAATTTTTGTAGGCAAAAGCCCAGGACGGGCCGCAGGCAAGTTAGGCAATTTGGCTCCGAAAGGAGGCACTTTTCCCCAAGAAGCCAAACTCAAGAGCCCACTTGGCAGATGTCATTTTGTAGGGCGCGTTTGGGCCTCTGATGGCAGCCAGGTTTGGAGTAGGGGGCAGCTTTGGTCTGGGAGAAATCCTCGTCCTTATGGAATTTTTGTAGGCAAAAACCCCGCATGGGCCGCAGGCAAGTTAGGCAAGCTGCTTTGAAAGGAGGCACTTTCCCCCAAGAAGCCAAACTCAAGAACCCACAATGCAGATGTCATTTTGTAGGGCGCGTTTGGGCCTCCGATGGCAGCCAGGTTTGGAGGAGGGGGCAGCTTTGGTCTGGGAGAAATCCTCGTCCTTATGGAATTTTTGTAGCAAAAGCCCAGGATGGGCCGCAGGCAAGTTAGGCAAGTTGGCTCCGAAAGGAGGCACTTTTCCCCAAGAAGCCAAACTCAAGAGCCCACTTGGCAGATGTCATTTTGTAGGGCGCGTTTGGGCCTCCGATGGCAGCCAGGTTTGGAGGAGGGGGCAGCTTTGGTCTGGGAGAAATCCTCGTCCTTCTGGAATTTTTGTAGCAAAAGCCCGGGACGGGACACAGGCAAGTTGGTTTTGAAAGGAGTCACTTTTCCCCAAGAAGCCAAACTCAAGAGCCCACTTGGCAGGTGTCATTTTGTAGGGCACGTTTGGGCCTCCGATGGCAGCCAGGTTTGGAGGAGGGGGCAGCTTTGGCCTGGGAGAAATCCTCGTCCTTCTGGAATTTTTGGAGGCAAAAGCCCAGGACGGGCCGCAGGCAAGTTAGGCAAGTTGGCTCCGAAAGGAGGCACTTTTCCCCAAGAAGCCAAACTCAAGAGCCCACTTGGCAAATGTCATTTTGTAGGGCGCGTTTGGGCCTCCGATGGCAGCCAGGTTTGGAGCAGGGGGCAGCTTTGGTCTGGGAGAAATCCTCGTCCTTATGGAATTTTTGTAGCAAAAGCCCAGGACGGGCCGCAGGCAAGTTGGCTTTGAAAGGAGGCACTTCCACCCAAGAAGCCAAACTCAAGAGCCCACTTGGCAGGTGTCATTTTGTAGGGCACGTTTGGGCCTCCGATGGCAGCCAGGTTTGGAGGAGGGGGCAGCTTTGGCCTGGGAGAAATCCTCGTCCTTCTGGAATTTTTGGAGGCAAAAGCCCAGGACGGGCCGCAGGCAAGTTAGGCAAGTTGGCTCCGAAAGGAGGCACTTTTCCCCAAGAAGCCAAACTCAAGAGCCCACTTGGCAAATGTCATTTTGTAGGGCGCGTTTGGGCCTCCGATGGCAGCCAGGTTTGGAGCAGGGGGCAGCTTTGGTCTGGGAGAAATCCTCGTCCTTATGGAATTTTTGTAGCAAAAGCCCAGGACGGGCCGCAGGCAAGTTGGCTTTGAAAGGAGGCACTTCCACCCAAGAAGCCAAACTCAAGAGCCCACTTGGCAGGTGTCATTTTGTAGGGCACGTTTGGGCCTCCGATGGCAGCCAGGTTTGGAGGAGGGGGCAGCTTTGGTCTGGGAGAAATCCTTGTCCTTCTGGAATTTTTGTAGGCAAAAGCCCTGCATGGGCCGCAGGCAAGTTGACTCCGAAAGGAGGCACTTTTCCCCAGGAAGCCAAACTCAAGAGCCCACTTGGCAGATGTCATTTTGTAGGGCGCGTTTGGGCCTCTGATGGCAGCCAGGTTTGGAGGAGGGGGCAGCTTTGGTCTGGGAGAAATCCTCGTCCTTATGGAATTTTTGTAGGCAAAAGCCCAGCACAGGCCGCAGGCTAGTTAGGCAAGTTGGCTCCGAAAGGAGGCACTTTTCCCCAAGAAGCCAAACTCAAGAGCCCACTTGGCAGGTGTCATTTTGTAGGGCGCGTTTGGGCCTCCGATGGCAGCCAGGTTTGGAGGAGGGGGCAGCTTTGGTCTGGGAGAAATCCTCGTCCTTATGGAATTTTTGGAGGCAAAAGCCCTGCATGGGCCGCCGGCAAGTTGACTCCGAAAGGAGGCACTTTTCCCCAAGAAACCAAACTTAAGAGCCCGCTTGGCAGATGTCATTTTGTAGGGCGCGTTTGGGCCTCCGATGGCAGCCAGGTTTGGCGGAGGGGGCAGCTTTGGTCTGGGAGGAATCCTCTTCCTTATGGAATTTTTGTAGCAATCGTCCGGGACGGGACTCAGGCAAGTTGGTTTTGAAAGGAGTCACTTTTCCCCAAGAAGCCAAACTCAAGAGCCCACTTGGCAGATGTCATTTTGTAGGGCGCGTTTGGGCCTCCGATGGCAGCCAGGTTTGGAGGAGGGAGCAGCTTTGGTCTGGGAGAAATCCTTGTCCTTCTGGAATTTTTGTAGGCAAAAGCCCAGGACGGGCCGCAGGCAAGTTAGGCAAGTTGGCTTTGAAAGGAGGCACTTTTCCCCAAGAAGCCAAACTCAAGAGCCCACTTGGCAGGTGTCATTTTGTAGGGCGCGTTTGGGCCTCCGATGGCAGCCAGGTTTGGAGGAGGGGGCAGCTTTGGTCTGGGAGAAATCCTCGTCCTTCTGGAATTTTTGTACTCAAAAGCCCAGGACGGGCCGCAGGCAAGTTAGGCAAGTTGGCTCCGAAAGGAGGCACTTTTCCCAAAGAAGCCAAACTCAAGAACCCACAATGCAGATGTCATTTTGTAGGGCGCGTTTGGGCCTCCGATGGCAGCCAGGTTTGTAGGAGGGGGCAGCTTTGGTCTGGGAGAAATCCTCGTCCTTCTGGAATTTTTGTAGGCAAAAGCCCTGCATGGGCCGCCGGCAAGTTGACTCCGAAAGGAGGCAATTTTCCCCAAGAAGCCAAACTCAAGAGCCCACTTGGCAGGTGTCATTTTGTAGGGCGCGTTTGGGCCTCCGATGGCAGCCAGGTTTGGAGGAGGGGGCAGCTTTGGTCTGGGAGAAATCCTCGTCCTTATGGAATTTTTGTAGGCAAAACCCCTGCATGAGCCGCAGGCAAGTTGACTCCGAAAGGAGGCACTTTTCCCCAGAAAGCCAAACTCAAGAGCCCACTTGGCAGATGTCATTTTGTAGGGCGCGTTTGGGCCTCCGATGGCAGCCAGGTTTGGAGGAGGGGGCAGCTTTGGTCTGGGAGGAATCCTCGTCCTTATGGAATTTTTGTAGCAAAAGCCCAGGACGGGACGCAGGCAAGTTGGTTTTGAAAGGAGTCACTTTTCCCCAAGAAGCCAAACTCAAGAGCCGACTTGGCAGGTGTCATTTTGTAGGGCGTGTTTGGGCCTCCGATGTCAGCCAGGTTTGGAGGAGGGGGCAGCTTTGGTCTGGGAGAAATCCTCGTCCTTATGGAATATTTGTAGGCAAAAGCCCTGCATGGGCCGCAGGCAAGTTAGGCAAGTTGACTCCGAAAGGAGGCACTTTTCCCCAGGAAGCCAAACTCAAGAACCCTCAATGCAGGTGTCATTTTGTGGGGCGCGTTTGGGCCTCCGATGGCAGCCAGGTTTGGAGGAGGGGGCAGCTTTGGTCTGGGAGAAATCCTCGTCCTTCTGGAATTTTTGTAGGCAAAAGCCCAGGACGGGCCGCAGGCAAGTTAGGCAATTTGGCTCCGAAAGGAGGCACTTTTCCCCAAGAAGCCAAACTCAAGAGCCCACTTGGCAGATGTCATTTTGTAGGGCGCGTTTGGGCCTCTGATGGCAGCCAGGTTTGGAGTAGGGGGCAGCTTTGGTCTGGGAGAAATCCTCGTCCTTATGGAATTTTTGTAGGCAAAAACCCCGCATGGGCCGCAGGCAAGTTAGGCAAGCTGCTTTGAAAGGAGGCACTTTCCCCCAAGAAGCCAAACTCAAGAACCCACAATGCAGATGTCATTTTGTAGGGCGCGTTTGGGCCTCCGATGGCAGCCAGGTTTGGAGGAGGGGGCAGCTTTGGTCTGGGAGAAATCCTCGTCCTTATGGAATTTTTGTAGCAAAAGCCCAGGATGGGCCGCAGGCAAGTTAGGCAAGTTGGCTCCGAAAGGAGGCACTTTTCCCCAAGAAGCCAAACTCAAGAGCCCACTTGGCAGATGTCATTTTGTAGGGCGCGTTTGGGCCTCCGATGGCAGCCAGGTTTGGAGGAGGGGGCAGCTTTGGTCTGGGAGAAATCCTCGTCCTTATGGAATTTTTGTAGGGAAAAGCCCAGGACGGGCCGCAGGCAAGTTGGCTTTGAAAGGAGGCACTTCCACCCAAGAAGCCAAACTCAAGAGCCCACTTGGCAGGTGTCATTTTGTAGGGCACGTTTGGGCCACCAATGGCAGCCAGGTTTGGAGGAGGGGGCAGCTTTGGTCTGGGAGAAATCCTCGTCCTTATGGAATTTTTGGAGGCAAAAGCCCTGCATGGGCCGCAGGCAAGTTGACTCCGAAAGGAGGCACTTTTCCCCAGGAAGCCAAACTCAAGAACCCTCAATGCAGGTGTAATTTTGTGGGGCGCGTTTGGGCCTCCGATGGCAGCCAGGTTTGGAGGAGGGGGCAGCTTTGGTCTGGGAGAAATCCTCGTCCTTATGGAATTTTTGGAGGCAAAAGACCAGGACGGGCCGCAGGCAAGTTGGCTTTGAAAGGAGGCACTTTTCCCCAAGAAGCCAAACTCAAGAGCCCACTTGGCAGATGTCATTTTGTAGGGCGCGTTTGGGCCTCTGATGGCAGCCAGGTTTGGAGGAGGGGGCAGCTTTGGTCTGGGAGAAATCCTCGTCCTTATGGAATTTTTGTAGGCAAAAGCCCAGCACAGGCCGCAGGCAAGTTAGGCAAGTTGGCTCCGAAAGGAGGCACTTTTCCCCAAGAAGCCAAACTCAAGAGCCCACTTGGCAGGTGTCATTTTGTAGGGCGCGTTTGGGCCTCCGATGGCAGCCAGGTTTGGAGGAGGGGGCAGCTTTGGTCTGGGAGAAATCCTCGTCCTTATGGAATTTTTGGAGGCAAAAGCCCTGCATGGGCCGCCGGCAAGTTGACTCCGAAAGGAGGCACTTTTCCCCAAGAAGCCAAACTCAAGAGCCCACTTGGCAGATGTCATTTTGTAGGGCGCGTTTGGGCCTCCGATGGCAGCCAGGTTTGGCGGAGGGGGCAGCTTTGGTCTGGGAGGAATCCTCGTCCTTATGGAATTTTTGTGGCAATCGTCCGGGACGGGACGCAGGCAAGTTGGTTTTGAAAGGAGTCACTTTTCCCCAAGAAGCCAAACTCAAGAGCCCACTTGGCAGATGTCATTTTGTAGGGCGCGTTTGGGCCTCCGATGGCAGCCAGGTTTGGAGGAGGGAGCAGCTTTGGTCTGGGAGAAATCCTTGTCCTTCTGGAATTTTTGTAGGCAAAAGCCCAGGACGGGCCGCAGGCAAGTTAGGCAAGTTGGCTTTGAAAGGAGGCACTTTTCCCCAAGAAGCCAAACTCAAGAGCCCACTTGGCAGGTGTCATTTTGTAGGGCGCGTTTGGGCCTCCGATGGCAGCCAGGTTTGGAGGAGGGGGCAGCTTTGTTCTGGGAGAAATCCTCGTCCTTATGGAATTTTTGTAGGCAAAAGCCCTGCATGAGCCGCAGGCAAGTTGACTCCGAAAGGAGGCACTTTTCCCCAGAAAGCCAAACTCAAGAGCCCACTTGGCAGATGTCATTGTGTAGGGCGCGTTTGGGCCTCCGATGGCAGCCAGGTTTGGAGGAGGGGGCAGCTTTGGTCTGGGAGGAATCCTCGTCCTTATGGAATTTTTGTAGCAAAAGCCCAGGACGGGACGCAGGCAAGTTGGCTCCGAAAGGAGGCACTTTTCCCCAAGAAGCCAAACTCAAGAGCCGACTTGGCAGGTGTCATTTTGTAGGGCGCGTTTGGGCCTCCGATGTCAGCCAGGTTTGGAGGAGGGGGCAGCTGTGGTCTGGGAGAAATCCTCGTCCTTATGGAATTTTTGTAGGCAAAAACCCCACATGGGCCGCAGGCAAGTTAGGCAAGTTGACTCCGAAAGGAGGCACTTTTCCCCAAGAAGCCAAACTCAAGAACCCTCAATGCAGATGTCATTTTGTGGGGCGCGTTTGGGCCTCCGATGGCAGCCAGGTTTGGAGGAGGGGGCAGCTTTGGTCTGGGAGAAATCCTCGTCCTTCTGGAATTTTTGTAGGCAAAAGCCCAGGACGGGCCGCAGGCAAGTTGGCTTTGAAAGGAGGTACTTCCATCCAAGAAGCGAAATTCAAGAGCCCACTTGGCAGATGTCATTTTGTAGGGCACGTTTCGGCCTCCGATGGCAGCCAGGTTTGGAGGAGGGGGCAGCTTTGGTCTGGGAGAAATCCTCGTCCTTATGGAATTTTTGTAGGCAAAAACCCCGCATGGGCCGCAGGCAAGTTAGGCAAGTTGCTTTGAAAGGAGGCACTTTCCCCCAAGAAGCCAAACTCAAGAACTCACAATGCAGATGTCATTTTGTAGGGCGCGTTTGGGCCTCCGATGGCAGCCAGGTTTGGAGGAGGGGGCAGCTTTGGTCTGGGAGAAATCCTCGTCCTTATGGAATTTTTGTAGCAAAAGCCCAGGATGGGCCGCAGGCAAGTTAGGCAAGTTGGCTCCGAAAGGAGGCACTTTTCCCCAAGAAGCCAAACTCAAGAGCCCACTTGGCAGATGTCATTTTGTAGGGCGCGTTTGGGCCTCCGATGGCAGCCAGGTTTGGAGGAGGGGGCAGCTTTGGTCTGGGAGAAATCCTCGTCCTTATGGAATTTTTGTAGGGAAAAGCCCAGGACGGGCCGCAGGCAAGTTGGCTTTGAAAGGAGGCACTTCCACCCAAGAAGCCAAACTCAAGAGCCCACTTGGCAGGTGTCATTTTGTAGGGCACGTTTGGGCCTCCAATGGCAGCCAGGTTTGGAGGAGGGGGCAGCTTTGGTCTGGGAGAAATCCTCGTCCTTATGGAATTTTTGTAGGCAAAAGCCCAGGACGGGCCGCAGGCAAGTTAGGCAAGTTGGCTTTGAAAGGAGGCACTTTTCCCCAAGAAGCCAAACTCAAGAGCCCACTTGGCAGGTGTCATTTTGTAGGGCGCGTTTGGGCCTCCGATGGCAGCCAGGTTTGGAGGAGGGGGCAGCTTTGTTCTGGGAGAAATCCTCGTCCTTATGGAATTTTTGTAGGCAAAAGCCCTGCATGAGCCGCAGGCAAGTTGACTCCGAAAGGAGGCACTTTTCCCCAGAAAGCCAAACTCAAGAGCCCACTTGGCAGATGTCATTGTGTAGGGCGCGTTTGGGCCTCCGATGGCAGCCAGGTTTGGAGGAGGGGGCAGCTTTGGTCTGGGAGGAATCCTCGTCCTTATGGAATTTTTGTAGCAAAAGCCCAGGACGGGACGCAGGCAAGTTGGCTCCGAAAGGAGGCACTTTTCCCCAAGAAGCCAAACTCAAGAGCCGACTTGGCAGGTGTCATTTTGTAGGGCGCGTTTGGGCCTCCGATGTCAGCCAGGTTTGGAGGAGGGGGCAGCTGTGGTCTGGGAGAAATCCTCGTCCTTATGGAATTTTTGTAGGCAAAAACCCCTCATGGGCCGCAGGCAAGTTAGGCAAGTTGACTCCGAAAGGAGGCACTTTTCCCCAAGAAGCCAAACTCAAGAACCCTCAATGCAGATGTCATTTTGTGGGGCGCGTTTGGGCCTCCGATGGCAGCCAGGTTTGGAGGAGGGGGCAGCTTTGGTCTGGGAGAAATCCTCGTCCTTCTGGAATTTTTGTAGGCAAAAGCCCAGGACGGGCCGCAGGCAAGTTGGCTTTGAAAGGAGGTACTTCCATCCAAGAAGCGAAATTCAAGAGCCCACTTGGCAGATGTCATTTTGTAGGGCACGTTTCGGCCTCCGATGGCAGCCAGGTTTGGAGGAGGGGGCAGCTTTGGTCTGGGAGAAATCCTCGTCCTTATGGAATTTTTGTAGGCAAAAACCCCGCATGGGCCGCAGGCAAGTTAGGCAAGTTGCTTTGAAAGGAGGCACTTTCCCCCAAGAAGCCAAACTCAAGAACTCACAATGCAGATGTCATTTTGTAGGGCGCGTTTGGGCCTCCGATGGCAGCCAGGTTTGGAGGAGGGGGCAGCTTTGGTCTGGGAGAAATCCTCGTCCTTATGGAATTTTTGTAGCAAAAGCCCAGGATGGGCCGCAGGCAAGTTAGGCAAGTTGGCTCCGAAAGGAGGCACTTTTCCCCAAGAAGCCAAACTCAAGAGCCCACTTGGCAGATGTCATTTTGTAGGGCGCGTTTGGGCCTCCGATGGCAGCCAGGTTTGGAGGAGGGGGCAGCTTTGGTCTGGGAGAAATCCTCGTCCTTATGGAATTTTTGTAGGGAAAAGCCCAGGACGGGCCGCAGGCAAGTTGGCTTTGAAAGGAGGCACTTCCACCCAAGAAGCCAAACTCAAGAGCCCACTTGGCAGGTGTCATTTTGTAGGGCACGTTTGGGCCTCCAATGGCAGCCAGGTTTGGAGGAGGGGGCAGCTTTGGTCTGGGAGAAATCCTCGTCCTTATGGAATTTTTGTAGGCAAAAGCCCAGGACGGGCCGCAGGCAAGTTGGCTTTGAAAGGAGGCACTTCCACCCAAGAAGCCAAACTCAAGAGCCCTCAATGCAGGTGTAATTTTGTGGGGCGCGTTTGGGCCTCCGATGGCAGCCAGGTTTGGAGGAGGGGGCAGCTTTGGCCTGGGAGAAATCCTCGTCCTTCTGGAATTTTTGGAGGCAAAAGCCCAGGACGGGCCGCAGGCAAGTTAGGCAATTTGGCTCCGAAAGGAGGCACTTTTCCCCAAGAAGCCAAACTCAAGAGCCCACTTGGCAGATGTCATTTTGTAGGGCGCGTTTGGGCCTCTGATGGCAGCCAGGTTTGGAGGAGGGGGCAGCTTTGGTCTGGGAGAATTCCTCGTCCTTATGGAATTTTTGTAGGCAAAAACCCCGCATGGGCCGCAGGCAAGTTAGGCAAGTTGCTTTGAAAGGAGGCACTTTCCCCCAAGAAGCCAAACTCAAGAACCCACAATGCAGATGTCATTTTGTAGGGCGCGTTTGGGCCTCCGATGGCAGCCAGGTTTGGAGGAGGGGGCAGCTTTGGTCTGGGAGAAATCCTCGTCCTTATGGAATTTTTGTAGGCAAAAGCCCAGGACGGGCCGCAGGCAAGTTGGCTTTGAAAGGAGGCACTTCCACCCAAGAAGCCAAACTCAAGAGCCCACTTGGCAGGTGTCATTTTGTAGGGCACGTTTGGGCCTCCAATGGCAGCCAGGTTTGGAGGAGGGGGCAGCTTTGGTCTGGGAGAAATCCTCGTCCTTATGGAATTTTTGGAGGCAAAAGCCCTGCATGGGCCGCAGGCAAGTTGACTCCGAAAGGAGGCACTTTTCCCCAGGAAGCCAAACTCAAGAACCCTCAATGCAGGTGTCATTTTGTGGGGCGCGTTTGGGCCTCCGATGGCAGCCAGGTTTGGAGGAGGGGGAAGCTTTGGTCTGGGAGAAATCCTCGTCCTTCTGGAATTTTTGGAGGCAAAAGCCCAGGACGGGCCGCAGGCAAGTTAGGCAATTTGGCTCCGAAAGGAGGCACTTTTCCCCAAGAAGCCAAACTCAAGAGCCCACTTGGCAGGTGTCATTTTGTAGGGCGCGTTTGGGCCTCCGATGGCAGCCAGGTTTGGAGCAGGGGGCAGCTTTGGTCTGGGAGAAATCCTCATCCTTATGGAATTTTTGGAGGCAAAAGCCCTGCATGGGCCGCCGGCAAGTTGATTCCGAAAGGAGGCACTTTTCCTCAAGAAGCCAAACTCAAGTGCCCGCTTGGCAGATGTCATTTTGTAGGGCGCGTTTGGGCCTCCGATGGCAGCCAGGTTTGGCGGAGGGGGCAGCTTTGGTCTGGGAGGAATCCTCGTCCTTATGGAATTTTTGTAGGCAAAAGCCCTGCATGGGCCGCCGGCAAGTTGACTCCGAAAGGAGGCAATTTTCCCCAAGAAGCCAAACTCAAGAGCCCACTTGGCAGGTGTCATTTTGTAGGGCGCGTTTGGGCCTCCGATGGCAGCCAGGTTTGGAGGAGGGGGCAGCTTTGGTCTGGGAGAAATCCTCGTCCTTATGGAATTTTTGTAGGCAAAACACCTGCATGAGCCGCAGGCAAGTTGACTCCGAAAGGAGGCACTTTTCCCCAGAAAGCCAAACTCAAGAGCCCACTTGGCAGATGTCATTTTGTAGGGCGCGTTTGGGCTTCCGATGGCAGCCAGGTTTGGAGGAGGGGGCAGCTTTGGTCTGGGAGGAATCCTCGTCCTTATGGAATTTTTGTAGCAAAAGCCCGGGACGGGACGCAGGCAAGTTGGTTTTGAAAGGAGTCACTTTTCCCCAAGAAGCCAAACTCAAGAGCCCACTTGGCAGGTGTCATTTTCTAGGGTGCGTTTGGGCCTCCGATGTCAGCCAGGTTTGGAGGAGGGGGCAGCTTTGGTCTGGGAGAAATCCTCGTCCTTATGGAATTTTTGTAGTCTAAAGGCCAGCACGGGCCGCAGGCTAGTTAGGCAAGTTGGCTTTGAAAGGAGGCACTTTTCCGCAAGAAGCCAATCTCAAGAGCCCACTTGGCAGATGTCATTTTGTAGGGCGCGTTTGGGCCTCCGATGGCAGCCAGGTTTGGAGGAGGGGGCAGCTTTGGTCTGGGAGAAATCCTCGTCCTTATGGAATTTTTGTAGGCAAAAGCCCAGGACCGGCCGCAGGCAAGTTGACTTTGAAAGGAGGCACTTCCACCCAAGAAGCCAAACTCAAGAGCCCACTTGGCAGGTGTCAGTTTGTAGGGCACGTTTGGGCCTCCGATGGCAGCCAGGTTTGGAGGAGGGGGCAGCTTTGGTCTGGGAGAAATCCTCGTCCTTCTGGAATTTTAGTAGGCAAAAGCCCTGCATGGGCCGCAGGCAAGTTGACTCCGAAAGGAGGCACTTTTCCCCAGGAAGCCAAACTCAAGAACCCTCAATGCAGGTGTCATTTTGTGGGGCGCGTTTGGGCCTCCGATGGCAGCCAGGTTTGGAGGAGGGGGCAGCTTTGGTCTGGGAGAAATCCTCGTCCTTCTGGAATTTTTGGAGGCAAAAGCCCAGGACGGGCCGCAGGCAAGTTAGGCAAGTTGGCTCCGAAAGGAGGCACTTTTCCCCAAGAAGCCAAACTCAAGTGCCCACTTGGCAGATGTCATTTTGTGGGGCGCATTTGGGCCTCTGATGGCAGCCAGGTTTGGAGGAGGGGGCAGCTTTGGTCTGGGAGAAATCCTCGTCCTTATGGAATTTTTGTAGTCTAAAGCCCAGCACGGGCCGCAGGCTAGTTAGGCAAGTTGGCTTTGAAAGGAGGCACTTTCCCCCAAGAAGCCAAACTCAAGAACTCACAATGCAGATGTCATTTTGTAGGGCGCGTTTGGGCCTCCGATGGCAGCCAGGTTTGGAGGAGGGGGCAGCTTTGGTCTGGGAGAAATCCTCGTCCTTATGGAATTTTTGTAGCAAAAGCCCAGCACGGGCCGCAGGCAAGTTAGGCAAGTTGGCTCCGAAAGGAGGCACTTTTCCCCAAGAAGCCAAACTCAAGAACCCTCAATGCAGGTGTCATTTTGTGGGGCGCGTTTGGGCCTCCGATGGCAGCCAGGTTTGGAGGAGGGGGAAGCTTTGGTCTGGGAGAAATCCTCGTCCTTATGGAATTTTTGGAGGCAAAAGCCCAGGACGGGCCGCAGGCAAGTTGGCTTTGAAAGGAGGCACTTCCACCCAAGAAGCCAAACTCAAGAGCCCACTTGGCAGGTGTCATTTTGTAGGGCACGTTTGGGCCTCCAATGGCAGCCAGGTTTGGAGGAGGGGGCAGCTTTGGTCTGGGAGAAATCCTCGTCCTTATGGAATTTTTGGAGGCAAAAGCCCTGCATGGGCCGCAGGCAAGTTGACTCCGAAAGGAGGCACTTTTCCCCAGGAAGCCAAACTCAAGGACCCTCAATGCAGGTGTAATTTTGTGGGGCGCGTTTGGGCCTCCGATGGCAGCCAGGTTTGGAGGAGGGGGCAGCTTTGGTCTGGGAGAAATCCTCGTCCTTATGGAATTTTTGGAGGCAAAAGCCCAGGACGGGCCGCAGGCAAGTTAGGCAATTTGGCTCCGAAAGGAGGCACTTTTCCCCAAGAAGCCAAACTCAAGAGCCCACTTGGCAGGTGTCATTTTGTAGGGCGCGTTTGGGCCTCCGATGGCAGCCAGGTTTGGAGGAGGGGGCAGCTTTGGTCTGGGAGAAATCCTCGTCCTTATGGAATTTTTGGAGGCAAAAGCCCTGCATGGGCCGCCGGCAAGTTGACCCCGAAAGGAGGCACTTTTCCTCAAGAAGCCAAACTCAAGAGCCCGCTTGGCAGATGTCATTTTGTAGGGCGCGTTTGGGCCTCCGATGGCAGCCAGGTTTGGAGGAGGGGGCAGCTTTGGTCTGGGAGAAATCCTCGTCCTTATGGAATTTTTGGAGGCAAAAGCCCTGCATGGGCCGCCGGCAAGTTGACTCCGAAAGGAGGCACTTTTCCTCAAGAAGCCAAACTCA
Source organism: Cinclus cinclus (assembly GCF_963662255.1). NCBI lineage: Eukaryota > Metazoa > Chordata > Aves > Passeriformes > Cinclidae > Cinclus > Cinclus cinclus. Next base: position 63,521 of record NW_026912156.1, on the reverse strand, counting down.
AGAGCCCGCTTGGCAGATGTCATTTTGTAGGGCGCGTTTGGGCCTCCGATGGCAGCCAGGTTTGGAGGAGGGGGCAGCTTTGGTCTGGGAGGAATCCTCGTCCTTATGGAATTTTTGTAGGCAAAAGCCCTGCATGGGCCGCCGGCAAGTTGACTCCGAAAGGAGGCAATTTTCCCCAAGAAGCCAAACTCAAGAGCCCACTTGGCAGGTGTCATTTTGTAGGGCGCGTTTGGGCCTCCGATGGCAGCCAGGTTTGGAGGAGGGGGCAGCTTTGGTCTGGGAGAAATCCTCGTCCTTATGGAATTTTTGTAGGCAAAAGCCCTGCATGAGCCGCAGGCAAGTTGACTCCGAAAGGAGGCACTTTTCCCCAGAAAGCCAAACTCAAGAGCCCACTTGGCAGATGTCATTTTGTAGGGCGCGTTTGGGCTTCCGATGGCAGCCAGGTTTGGAGGAGGGGGCAGCTTTGGTCTGGGAGGAATCCTCGTCCTTATGGAATTTTTGTAGCAAAAGCCCGGGACGGGACGCAGGCAAGTTGGTTTTGAAAGGAGTCACTTTTCCCCAAGAAGCCAAACTCAAGAGCCCTCTTGGCAGGTGTCATTTTCTAGGGTGCGTTTGGGCCTCCGATGTCAGCCAGGTTTGGAGGAGGGGGCAGCTTTGGTCTGGGAGAAATCCTCGTCCTTATGGAATTTTTGTAGTCTAAAGCCCAGGACGGGCCGCAGGCATGTTAGGCAAGTTGGCTTTGAAAGGAGGCACTTTTCCCCAAGAAGCCAAACTCAAGAGCCCACTTGGCAGGTGTCATTTTGTAGGGCGCGTTTGGGCCTCCGATGGCAGCCAGGTTTGGAGGAGGGGGCAGCTTTGGTCTGGGAGAAATCCTCGTCCTTATGGAATTTTTGTACTCAAAAGCCCAGGACGGGCCGCAGGCAAGTTAGGCAAGTTGGCTCCGAAAGGAGGCACTTTTCCCCAAGAAGCCAAACTCAAGAACCCACAATGCAGATGTCATTTTGTAGGGCGCGTTTGGGCCTCCGATGGCAGCCAGGTTTGGAGGAGGGGGCAGCTTTGTTCTGGGAGAAATCCTCGTCCTTATGGAATTTTTGTAGGCAAAAGCCCTGCATGGGCCGCCGGCAAGTTGACTCCGAAAGGAGGCACTTTTCCCCAAGAAGCCAAACTCAAGAGCCCACTTGGCAGGTGTCATTTTGTAGGGCGCGTTTGGGCCTCCGATGGCAGCCAGGTTTGGAGGAGGGGGCAGCTTTGGTCTGGGAGAAATCCTCGTCCTTATGGAATTTTTGTAGGCAAAACCCCTGCATGAGCCGCAGGCAAGTTGGCTTCGAAAGGAGGCACTTTTCCCCAGAAAGCCAAACTCAAGAGCCCACTTGGCAGATGTCATTTTGTAGGGCGCGTTTGGGCCTCCGATGGCAGCCAGGTTTGGAGGAGGGGGCAGCTTTGGTCTGGGAGGAATCCTCGTCCTTATGGAATTTTTGTAGCAAAAGCCCAGGACGGGACGCAGGCAAGTTGGTTTTGAAAGGAGTCACTTTTCCCCAAGATGCCAAACTCAAGAGCCCACTTGGCAGGTGTCATTTTCTAGGGCGCGTTTGGGCCTCCGATGTCAGCCAGGTTTGGAGGAGGGGGCAGCTTTGGTCTGGGAGAAATCCTCGTCCTTATGGAATTTTTGTAGGCAAAAACCCCACATGGGCCGCAGGCAAGTTAGGCAAGTTGACTCCGAAAGGAGGCACTTTTCCCCAAGAAGCCAAACTCAAGAACCCTCAAATGCAGATGTCATTTTGTGGGGCGCGTTTGGGCCTCCGATGGCAGCCAGGTTTGGAGGAGGGGGCAGCTTTGGTCTGGGAGAAATCCTCGTCCTTATGGAATTTTTGTAGTCTAAAGCCCAGCACGGGCCGCAGGCTAGTTAGGCAAGTTGGCTTTGAAAGGAGGCACTTTTCCGCAAGAAGCCAAACTCAAGAGCCCACTTGGCAGATGTCATTTTGTAGGGCGCGTTTGGGCCTCCGATGGCAGCCAGGTTTGGAGGAGGGGGCAGCTTTGGTCTGGGAGAAATCCTCGTCCTTATGGAATTTTTGTAGGCAAAAGCCCAGGACGGGCCGCAGGCAAGTTGGCTTTGAAAGGAGGTACTTCCACCCAAGAAGCCAAACTCAAGAGCCCACTTGGCAGATGTCATTTTGTAGGGCACGTTTCGGCCTCCGATGGCAGCCAGGTTTGGAGGAGGGGGCAGCTTTGGTCTGGGAGAAATCCTCGTCCTTATGGAATTTTTGTAGGCAAAAACCCCGCATGGGCCGCAGGCAAGTTAGGCAAGTTGCTTTGAAAGGAGGCACTTTCGCCCAAGAAGCCAAACTCAAGAACCCACAATGCAGATGTCATTTTGTAGGGCGCGTTTGGGCCTCCGATGGCAGCCAGGTTTGGAGGAGGGGGCAGCTTTGGTCTGGGAGAAATCCTCGTCCTTATGGAATTTTTGGAGGCAAAAGCCCAGGACGGGCCGCAGGCAAGTTAGGCAAGTTGGCTCCGAAAGGAGGCACTTTTCCCCAAGAAGCCAAACTCAAGAGCCCACTTGGCAGATGTCATTTTGTAGGGCGCGTTTGGGCCTCCGATGGCAGCCAGGTTTGGAGGAGGGGGCAGCTTTGGTCTGGGAGAAATCCTCGTCCTTATGGAATTTTTGTAGGCAAAAGCCCAGGACGGGCCGCAGGCAAGTTGGCTTTGAAAGGAGGCACTTCCACCCAAGAAGCCAAACTCAAGAGCCCACTTGGCAGGTGTCATTTTGTAGGGCACGTTTGGGCCTCCAATGGCAGCCAGGTTTGGAGGAGGGGGCAGCTTTGGTCTGGGAGAAATCCTCGTCCTTATGGAATTTTTGGAGGCAAAAGCCCTGCATGGGCCGCAGGCAAGTTGACTCCGAAAGGAGGCACTTCCACCCAAGAAGCCAAACTCAAGAGCCCACTTGGCAGGTGTCATTTTGTAGGGCACGTTTGGGCCTCCGATGGCAGCCAGGTTTGGAGGAGGGGGCAGCTTTGGCCTGGGAGAAATCCTCGTCCTTCTGGAATTTTTGGAGGCAAAAGCCCAGGACGGGCCGCAGGCAAGTTAGGCAATTTGGCTCCGAAAGGAGGCACTTTTCCCCAAGAAGCCAAACTCAAGAGCCCACTTGGCAGGTGTCATTTTGTAGGGCGCGTTTGGGCCTCCGATGGCAGCCAGGTTTGGAGGAGGGGGCAGCTTTGGTCTGGGAGAAATCCTCATCCTTATGGAATTTTTGGAGGCAAAAGCCCTGCATGGGCCGCCGGCAAGTTGACTCCGAAAGCAGGCACTTTTCCTCAAGAAGCCAAACTCAAGAGCCCGCTTGGCAGATGTCATTTTGTAGGGCGCGTTTGGGCCTCCGATGGCAGCCAGGTTTGGCGGAGGGGGCAGCTTTGGTCTGGGAGGAATCCTCGTCCTTATGGAATTTTTGTAGGCAAAAGCCCTGCATGGGCCGCCGGCAAGTTGACTCCGAAAGGAGGCAATTTTCCCCAAGAAGCCAAACTCAAGAGCCCACTTGGCAGGTGTCATTTTGTAGGGCGCGTTTGGGCCTCCGATGGCAGCCAGGTTTGGAGGAGGGGGCAGCTTTGGTCTGGGAGAAATCCTCGTCCTTATGGAATTTTTGTAGGCAAAACCCATGCATGAGCCGCAGGCAAGTTGACTCCGAAAGGAGGCACTTTTCCCCAGAAAGCCAAACTCAAGAGCCCACTTGGCAGATGTCATTTTGTAGGGCGCGTTTGGGCTTCCGATGGCAGCCAGGTTTGGAGGAGGGGGCAGCTTTGGTCTGGGAGGAATCCTCGTCCTTATGGAATTTTTGTAGCAAAAGCCCGGGACGGGACGCAGGCAAGTTGGTTTTGAAAGGAGTCACTTTTCCCCAAGAAGCCAAACTCAAGAGCCCACTTGGCAGGTGTCATTTTCTAGGGTGCGTTTGGGCCTCCGATGTCAGCCAGGTTTGGAGGAGGGGGCAGCTTTGGTCTGGGAGGAATCCTCGTCCTTATGGAATTTTTGTAGCAAAAGCCCGGGACGGGACGCAGGCAAGTTGGTTTTGAAAGGAGTCACTTTTCCCCAAGAAGCCAAACTCAAGAGCCCACTTGGCAGGTGTCATTTTCTAGGGTGCGTTTGGGCCTCCGATGTCAGCCAGGTTTGGAGGAGGGGGCAGCTTTGGTCTGGGAGAAATCCTCGTCCTTATGGAATTTTTGTAGTCTAAAGCCCAGCACGGGCCGCAGGCTAGTTAGCCAAGTTGGCTTTGAAAGGAGGCACTTTTCCGCAAGAAGCCAATCTCAAGAGCCCACTTGGCAGATGTCATTTTGTAGGGCGCGTTTGGGCCTCCGATGGCAGCCAGGTTTGGAGGAGGGGGCAGCTTTGGTCTGGGAGAAATCCTCGTCCTTCTGGAATTTTTGTAGGCAAAAGCCCTGCATGGGCCGCAGGCAAGTTGACTCCGAAAGGAGGCACTTTTCCCCAGGAAGCCAAACTCAAGAACCCTCAATGCAGGTGTCATTTTGTGGGGCGCGTTTGGGCCTCCGATGGCAGCCAGGTTTGGAGGAGGGGGCAGCTTTGGTCTGGGAGAAATCCTCGTCCTTCTGGAATTTTTGGAGGCAAAAGCCCAGGACGGGCCGCAGGAAAGTTAGGCAAGTTGGCTCCGAAAGGAGGCACTTTTCCCCAAGAAGCCAAACTCAAGAGCCCACTTGGCAGATGTTATTTTGTGGGGCGCATTTGGGCCTCTGATGGCAGCCAGGTTTGGAGGAGGGGGCAGCTTTGGTCTGGGAGAAATCCTCGTCCTTATGGAATTTTTGTAGTCTAAAGCCCAGCACGGGCCGCAGGCTAGTTTGGCATGTTGGCTTTGAAAGGAGGCACTTTCCCCCAAGAAGCCAAACTCAAGAGCCCACTTGGCAGGTGTCATTTTGTAGGGCGCGTTTGGGCCTCCAATGGCAGCCAGGTTTGGAGGAGGGGGCAGCTTTGGTCTGGGAGAAATCCTCGTCCTTCTGGAATTTTAGTAGGCAAAAGCCCTGCATGGGCCGCAGGCAAGTTGACTCCGAAAGGAGGCACTTTTCCCCAGGAAGCCAAACTCAAGAACCCTCAATGCAGGTGTCATTTTGTGGGGCGCGTTTGGGCCTCCGATGGCAGCCAGGTTTGGAGGAGGGGGCAGCTTTGGTCTGGGAGAAATCCTCGTCCTTCTGGAATTTTTGGAGGCAAAAGCCCAGGACGGGCCGCAGGCAAGTTAGGCAAGTTGGCTCCGAAAGGAGGCACTTTTCCCCAAGAAGCCAAACTCAAGTGCCCACTTGGCAGATGTCATTTTGTGGGGCGCATTTGGGCCTCTGATGGCAGCCAGGTTTGGAGGAGGGGGCAGCTTTGGTCTGGGAGAAATCCTCGTCCTTATGGAATTTTTGTAGTCTAAAGCCCAGCACGGGCCGCAGGCTAGTTAGGCAAGTTGGCTTTGAAAGGAGGCACTTTCCCCCAAGAAGCCAAACTCAAGAACTCACAATGCAGATGTCATTTTGTAGGGCGCGTTTGGGCCTCCGATGGCAGCCAGGTTTGGAGGAGGGGGCAGCTTTGGTCTGGGAGAAATCCTCGTCCTTATGGAATTTTTGTAGCAAAAGCCCAGCACGGGCCGCAGGCAAGTTAGGCAAGTTGGCTCCGAAAGGAGGCACTTTTCCCCAAGAAGCCAAACTCAAGAGCCCACTTGGCAGGTGTCATTTTGTAGGGCGCGTTTGGGCCTCCGATGGCAGCCAGGTTTGGAGGAGGGGGCAGCTTTGGTCTGGGAGAAATCCTCGTCCTTATGGAATTTTTGGAGGCAAAAGCCCTGCATGGGCCGCCGGCAAGTTGACCCCGAAAGGAGGCACTTTTCCTCAAGAAGCCAAACTCAAGAGCCCGCTTGGCAGATGTCATTTTGTAGGGCGCGTTTGGGCCTCCGATGGCAGCCAGGTTTGGAGGAGGGGGCAGCTTTGGTCTGGGAGAAATCCTCGTCCTTATGGAATTTTTGGAGGCAAAAGCCCTGCATGGGCCGCCGGCAAGTTGACTCCGAAAGGAGGCACTTTTCCTCAAGAAGCCAAACTCAAGAGCCCGCTTGGCAGATGTCATTTTGTAGGGCGCGTTTGGGCCTCCGATGGCAGCCAGGTTTGGAGGAGGGGGCAGCTTTGGTCTGGGAGGAATCCTCGTCCTTATGGAATTTTTGTAGGCAAAAGCCCTGCATGGGCCGCCGGCAAGTTGACTCCGAAAGGAGGCAATTTTCCCCAAGAAGCCAAACTCAAGAGCCCACTTGGCAGGTGTCATTTTGTAGGGCGCGTTTGGGCCTCCGATGGCAGCCAGGTTTGGAGGAGGGGGCAGCTTTGGTCTGGGAGAAATCCTCGTCCTTATGGAATTTTTGTAGGCAAAAGCCCTGCATGAGCCGCAGGCAAGTTGACTCCGAAAGGAGGCACTTTTCCCCAGAAAGCCAAACTCAAGAGCCCACTTGGCAGATGTCATTTTGTAGGGCGCGTTTGGGCTTCCGATGGCAGCCAGGTTTGGAGGAGGGGGCAGCTTTGGTCTGGGAGGAATCCTCGTCCTTATGGAATTTTTGTAGCAAAAGCCCGGGACGGGACGCAGGCAAGTTGGTTTTGAAAGGAGTCACTTTTCCCCAAGAAGCCAAACTCAAGAGCCCTCTTGGCAGGTGTCATTTTCTAGGGTGCGTTTGGGCCTCCGATGTCAGCCAGGTTTGGAGGAGGGGGCAGCTTTGGTCTGGGAGAAATCCTCGTCCTTATGGAATTTTTGTAGTCTAAAGCCCAGGACGGGCCGCAGGCATGTTAGGCAAGTTGGCTTTGAAAGGAGGCACTTTTCCCCAAGAAGCCAAACTCAAGAGCCCACTTGGCAGGTGTCATTTTGTAGGGCGCGTTTGGGCCTCCGATGGCAGCCAGGTTTGGAGGAGGGGGCAGCTTTGGTCTGGGAGAAATCCTCGTCCTTATGGAATTTTTGTACTCAAAAGCCCAGGACGGGCCGCAGGCAAGTTAGGCAAGTTGGCTCCGAAAGGAGGCACTTTTCCCCAAGAAGCCAAACTCAAGAACCCACAATGCAGATGTCATTTTGTAGGGCGCGTTTGGGCCTCCGATGGCAGCCAGGTTTGGAGGAGGGGGCAGCTTTGTTCTGGGAGAAATCCTCGTCCTTATGGAATTTTTGTAGGCAAAAGCCCTGCATGGGCCGCCGGCAAGTTGACTCCGAAAGGAGGCACTTTTCCCCAAGAAGCCAAACTCAAGAGCCCACTTGGCAGGTGTCATTTTGTAGGGCGCGTTTGGGCCTCCGATGGCAGCCAGGTTTGGAGGAGGGGGCAGCTTTGGTCTGGGAGAAATCCTCGTCCTTATGGAATTTTTGTAGGCAAAACCCCTGCATGAGCCGCAGGCAAGTTGGCTTCGAAAGGAGGCACTTTTCCCCAGAAAGCCAAACTCAAGAGCCCACTTGGCAGATGTCATTTTGTAGGGCGCGTTTGGGCCTCCGATGGCAGCCAGGTTTGGAGGAGGGGGCAGCTTTGGTCTGGGAGGAATCCTCGTCCTTATGGAATTTTTGTAGCAAAAGCCCAGGACGGGACGCAGGCAAGTTGGTTTTGAAAGGAGTCACTTTTCCCCAAGATGCCAAACTCAAGAGCCCACTTGGCAGGTGTCATTTTCTAGGGCGCGTTTGGGCCTCCGATGTCAGCCAGGTTTGGAGGAGGGGGCAGCTTTGGTCTGGGAGAAATCCTCGTCCTTATGGAATTTTTGTAGGCAAAAACCCCACATGGGCCGCAGGCAAGTTAGGCAAGTTGACTCCGAAAGGAGGCACTTTTCCCCAAGAAGCCAAACTCAAGAACCCTCAAATGCAGATGTCATTTTGTGGGGCGCGTTTGGGCCTCCGATGGCAGCCAGGTTTGGAGGAGGGGGCAGCTTTGGTCTGGGAGAAATCCTCGTCCTTATGGAATTTTTGTAGTCTAAAGCCCAGCACGGGCCGCAGGCTAGTTAGGCAAGTTGGCTTTGAAAGGAGGCACTTTTCCGCAAGAAGCCAAACTCAAGAGCCCACTTGGCAGATGTCATTTTGTAGGGCGCGTTTGGGCCTCCGATGGCAGCCAGGTTTGGAGGAGGGGGCAGCTTTGGTCTGGGAGAAATCCTCGTCCTTATGGAATTTTTGTAGGCAAAAGCCCAGGACGGGCCGCAGGCAAGTTGGCTTTGAAAGGAGGTACTTCCACCCAAGAAGCCAAACTCAAGAGCCCACTTGGCAGATGTCATTTTGTAGGGCACGTTTCGGCCTCCGATGGCAGCCAGGTTTGGAGGAGGGGGCAGCTTTGGTCTGGGAGAAATCCTCGTCCTTATGGAATTTTTGTAGGCAAAAACCCCGCATGGGCCGCAGGCAAGTTAGGCAAGTTGCTTTGAAAGGAGGCACTTTCGCCCAAGAAGCCAAACTCAAGAACCCACAATGCAGATGTCATTTTGTAGGGCGCGTTTGGGCCTCCGATGGCAGCCAGGTTTGGAGGAGGGGGCAGCTTTGGTCTGGGAGAAATCCTCGTCCTTATGGAATTTTTGGAGGCAAAAGCCCAGGACGGGCCGCAGGCAAGTTAGGCAAGTTGGCTCCGAAAGGAGGCACTTTTCCCCAAGAAGCCAAACTCAAGAGCCCACTTGGCAGATGTCATTTTGTAGGGCGCGTTTGGGCCTCCGATGGCAGCCAGGTTTGGAGGAGGGGGCAGCTTTGGTCTGGGAGAAATCCTCGTCCTTATGGAATTTTTGTAGGCAAAAGCCCAGGACGGGCCGCAGGCAAGTTGGCTTTGAAAGGAGGCACTTCCACCCAAGAAGCCAAACTCAAGAGCCCACTTGGCAGGTGTCATTTTGTAGGGCACGTTTGGGCCTCCAATGGCAGCCAGGTTTGGAGGAGGGGGCAGCTTTGGTCTGGGAGAAATCCTCGTCCTTATGGAATTTTTGGAGGCAAAAGCCCTGCATGGGCCGCAGGCAAGTTGACTCCGAAAGGAGGCACTTCCACCCAAGAAGCCAAACTCAAGAGCCCACTTGGCAGGTGTCATTTTGTAGGGCACGTTTGGGCCTCCGATGGCAGCCAGGTTTGGAGGAGGGGGCAGCTTTGGCCTGGGAGAAATCCTCGTCCTTCTGGAATTTTTGGAGGCAAAAGCCCAGGACGGGCCGCAGGCAAGTTAGGCAATTTGGCTCCGAAAGGAGGCACTTTTCCCCAAGAAGCCAAACTCAAGAGCCCACTTGGCAGGTGTCATTTTGTAGGGCGCGTTTGGGCCTCCGATGGCAGCCAGGTTTGGAGGAGGGGGCAGCTTTGGTCTGGGAGAAATCCTCATCCTTATGGAATTTTTGGAGGCAAAAGCCCTGCATGGGCCGCCGGCAAGTTGACTCCGAAAGCAGGCACTTTTCCTCAAGAAGCCAAACTCAAGAGCCCGCTTGGCAGATGTCATTTTGTAGGGCGCGTTTGGGCCTCCGATGGCAGCCAGGTTTGGCGGAGGGGGCAGCTTTGGTCTGGGAGGAATCCTCGTCCTTATGGAATTTTTGTAGGCAAAAGCCCTGCATGGGCCGCCGGCAAGTTGACTCCGAAAGGAGGCAATTTTCCCCAAGAAGCCAAACTCAAGAGCCCACTTGGCAGGTGTCATTTTGTAGGGCGCGTTTGGGCCTCCGATGGCAGCCAGGTTTGGAGGAGGGGGCAGCTTTGGTCTGGGAGAAATCCTCGTCCTTATGGAATTTTTGTAGGCAAAACCCATGCATGAGCCGCAGGCAAGTTGACTCCGAAAGGAGGCACTTTTCCCCAGAAAGCCAAACTCAAGAGCCCACTTGGCAGATGTCATTTTGTAGGGCGCGTTTGGGCTTCCGATGGCAGCCAGGTTTGGAGGAGGGGGCAGCTTTGGTCTGGGAGGAATCCTCGTCCTTATGGAATTTTTGTAGCAAAAGCCCGGGACGGGACGCAGGCAAGTTGGTTTTGAAAGGAGTCACTTTTCCCCAAGAAGCCAAACTCAAGAGCCCACTTGGCAGGTGTCATTTTCTAGGGTGCGTTTGGGCCTCCGATGTCAGCCAGGTTTGGAGGAGGGGGCAGCTTTGGTCTGGGAGGAATCCTCGTCCTTATGGAATTTTTGTAGCAAAAGCCCGGGACGGGACGCAGGCAAGTTGGTTTTGAAAGGAGTCACTTTTCCCCAAGAAGCCAAACTCAAGAGCCCACTTGGCAGGTGTCATTTTCTAGGGTGCGTTTGGGCCTCCGATGTCAGCCAGGTTTGGAGGAGGGGGCAGCTTTGGTCTGGGAGAAATCCTCGTCCTTATGGAATTTTTGTAGTCTAAAGCCCAGCACGGGCCGCAGGCTAGTTAGCCAAGTTGGCTTTGAAAGGAGGCACTTTTCCGCAAGAAGCCAATCTCAAGAGCCCACTTGGCAGATGTCATTTTGTAGGGCGCGTTTGGGCCTCCGATGGCAGCCAGGTTTGGAGGAGGGGGCAGCTTTGGTCTGGGAGAAATCCTCGTCCTTCTGGAATTTTTGTAGGCAAAAGCCCTGCATGGGCCGCAGGCAAGTTGACTCCGAAAGGAGGCACTTTTCCCCAGGAAGCCAAACTCAAGAACCCTCAATGCAGGTGTCATTTTGTGGGGCGCGTTTGGGCCTCCGATGGCAGCCAGGTTTGGAGGAGGGGGCAGCTTTGGTCTGGGAGAAATCCTCGTCCTTCTGGAATTTTTGGAGGCAAAAGCCCAGGACGGGCCGCAGGAAAGTTAGGCAAGTTGGCTCCGAAAGGAGGCACTTTTCCCCAAGAAGCCAAACTCAAGAGCCCACTTGGCAGATGTTATTTTGTGGGGCGCATTTGGGCCTCTGATGGCAGCCAGGTTTGGAGGAGGGGGCAGCTTTGGTCTGGGAGAAATCCTCGTCCTTATGGAATTTTTGTAGTCTAAAGCCCAGCACGGGCCGCAGGCTAGTTAGGCAAGTTGGCTTTGAAAGGAGGCACTTTCCCCCAAGAAGCCAAACTCAAGAACTCACAATGCAGATGTCATTTTGTAGGGCGCGTTTGGGCCTCCGATGGCAGCCAGGTTTGGAGGAGGGGGCAGCTTTGGTCTGGGAGAAATCCTCGTCCTTATGGAATTTTTGTAGCAAAAGCCCAGCACGGGCCGCAGGCAAGTTAGGCAAGTTGGCTCCGAAAGGAGGCACTTTTCCCCAAGAAGCCAAACTCAAGAACCCTCAATGCAGGTGTCATTTTGTGGGGCGCGTTTGGGCCTCCGATGGCAGCCAGGTTTGGAGGAGGGGGAAGCTTTGGTCTGGGAGAAATCCTCGTCCTTATGGAATTTTTGGAGGCAAAAGCCCTGCATGGGCCGCAGGCAAGTTGACTCCGAAAGGAGGCACTTTTCCCCAGGAAGCCAAACTCAAGGACCCTCAATGCAGGTGTAATTTTGTGGGGCGCGTTTGGGCCTCCGATGGCAGCCAGGTTTGGAGGAGGGGGCAGCTTTGGTCTGGGAGAAATCCTCGTCCTTATGGAATTTTTGTAGGCAAAAGCCCAGGACGGGCCGCAGGCAAGTTAGGCAATTTGGCTCCGAAAGGAGGCACTTTTCCCCAAGAAGCCAAACTCAAGAGCCCACTTGGCAGGTGTCATTTTGTAGGGCGCGTTTGGGCCTCCGATGGCAGCCAGGTTTGGAGGAGGGGGCAGCTTTGGTCTGGGAGAAATCCTCGTCCTTATGGAATTTTTGGAGGCAAAAGCCCTGCATGGGCCGCCGGCAAGTTGACCCCGAAAGGAGGCACTTTTCCTCAAGAAGCCAAACTCAAGAGCCCGCTTGGCAGATGTCATTTTGTAGGGCGCGTTTGGGCCTCCGATGGCAGCCAGGTTTGGAGGAGGGGGCAGCTTTGGTCTGGGAGAAATCCTCGTCCTTATGGAATTTTTGGAGTCAAAAGCCCTGCATGGGCCGCCGGCAAGTTGACTCCGAAAGGAGGCACTTTTCCTCAAGAAGCCAAACTCAAGAGCCCGCTTGGCAGATGTCATTTTGTAGGGCGCGTTTGGGCCTCCGATGGCAGCCAGGTTTGGAGGAGGGGGCAGCTTTGGTCTGGGAGGAATCCTCGTCCTTATGGAATTTTTGTAGGCAAAAGCCCTGCATGGGCCGCCGGCAAGTTGACTCCGAAAGGAGGCAATTTTCCCCAAGAAGCCAAACTCAAGAGCCCACTTGGCAGGTGTCATTTTGTAGGGCGCGTTTGGGCCTCCGATGGCAGCCAGGTTTGGAGGAGGGGGCAGCTTTGGTCTGGGAGAAATCCTCGTCCTTATGGAATTTTTGTAGGCAAAAGCCCTGCATGAGCCGCAGGCAAGTTGACTCCGAAAGGAGGCACTTTTCCCCAGAAAGCCAAACTCAAGAGCCCACTTGGCAGATGTCATTTTGTAGGGCGCGTTTGGGCTTCCGATGGCAGCCAGGTTTGGAGGAGGGGGCAGCTTTGGTCTGGGAGGAATCCTCGTCCTTATGGAATTTTTGTAGCAAAAGCCCGGGACGGGACGCAGGCAAGTTGGTTTTGAAAGGAGTCACTTTTCCCCAAGAAGCCAAACTCAAGAGCCCTCTTGGCAGGTGTCATTTTCTAGGGTGCGTTTGGGCCTCCGATGTCAGCCAGGTTTGGAGGAGGGGGCAGCTTTGGTCTGGGAGAAATCCTCGTACTTATGGAATTTTTGTAGTCTAAAGCCCAGGACGGGCCGCAGGCATGTTAGGCAAGTTGGCTTTGAAAGGAGGCACTTTTCCCCAAGAAGCCAAACTCAAGAGCCCACTTGGCAGGTGTCATTTTGTAGGGCGCGTTTGGGCCTCCGATGGCAGCCAGGTTTGGAGGAGGGGGCAGCTTTGTTCTGGGAGAAATCCTCGTCCTTATGGAATTTTTGTAGGCAAAAGCCCTGCATGGGCCGCCGGCAAGTTGACTCCGAAAGGAGGCACTTTTCCCCAAGAAGCCAAACTCAAGAGCCCACTTGGCAGGTGTCATTTTGTAGGGCGCGTTTGGGCCTCCGATGGCAGCCAGGTTTGGAGGAGGGGGCAGCTTTGGTCTGGGAGAAATCCTCGTCCTTATGGAATTTTTGTAGGCAAAACCCCTGCATGAGCCGCAGGCAAGTTGGCTTCGAAAGGAGGCACTTTTCCCCAGAAAGCCAAACTCAAGAGCCCACTTGGCAGATGTCATTTTGTAGGGCGCGTTTGGGCCTCCGATGGCAGCCAGGTTTGGAGGAGGGGGCAGCTTTGGTCTGGGAGGAATCCTCGTCCTTATGGAATTTTTGTAGCAAAAGCCCAGGACGGGACGCAGGCAAGTTGGTTTTGAAAGGAGTCACTTTTCCCCAAGATGCCAAACTCAAGAGCCCACTTGGCAGGTGTCATTTTCTAGGGCGCGTTTGGGCCTCCGATGTCAGCCAGGTTTGGAGGAGGGGGCAGCTTTGGTCTGGGAGAAATCCTCGTCCTTATGGAATTTTTGTAGGCAAAAACCCCACATGGGCCGCAGGCAAGTTAGGCAAGTTGACTCCGAAAGGAGGCACTTTTCCCCAAGAAGCCAAACTCAAGAACCCTCAAATGCAGATGTCATTTTGTGGGGCGCGTTTGGGCCTCCGATGGCAGCCAGGTTTGGAGGAGGGGGCAGCTTTGGTCTGGGAGAAATCCTCGTCCTTATGGAATTTTTGTAGTCTAAAGCCCAGCACGGGCCGCAGGCTAGTTAGGCAAGTTGGCTTTGAAAGGAGGCACTTTTCCGCAAGAAGCCAAACTCAAGAGCCCACTTGGCAGATGTCATTTTGTAGGGCGCGTTTGGGCCTCCGATGGCAGCCAGGTTTGGAGGAGGGGGCAGCTTTGGTCTGGGAGAAATCCTCGTCCTTATGGAATTTTTGTAGGCAAAAGCCCAGGACGGGCCGCAGGCAAGTTGGCTTTGAAAGGAGGTACTTCCACCCAAGAAGCCAAACTCAAGAGCCCACTTGGCAGATGTCATTTTGTAGGGCACGTTTCGGCGTCCGATGGCAGCCAGGTTTGGAGGAGGGGGCAGCTTTGGTCTGGGAGAAATCCTCGTCCTTATGGAATTTTTGTAGGCAAAAACCCCGCATGGGCCGCAGGCAAGTTAGGCAAGTTGCTTTGAAAGGAGGCACTTTCGCCCAAGAAGCCAAACTCAAGAACCCACAATGCAGATGTCATTTTGTAGGGCGCGTTTGGGCCTCCGATGGCAGCCAGGTTTGGAGGAGGGGGCAGCTTTGGTCTGGGAGAAATCCTCGTCCTTATGGAATTTTTGGAGGCAAAAGCCCAGGACGGGCCGCAGGCAAGTTAGGCAAGTTGGCTCCGAAAGGAGGCACTTTTCCCCAAGAAGCCAAACTCAAGAGCCCACTTGGCAGATGTCATTTTGTAGGGCGCGTTTGGGCCTCCGATGGCAGCCAGGTTTGGAGGAGGGGGCAGCTTTGGTCTGGGAGAAATCCTCGTCCTTATGGAATTTTTGTAGGCAAAAGCCCAGGACGGGCCGCAGGCAAGTTGGCTTTGAAAGGAGGCACTTCCACCCAAGAAGCCAAACTCAAGAGCCCACTTGGCAGGTGTCATTTTGTAGGGCACGTTTGGGCCTCCAATGGCAGCCAGGTTTGGAGGAGGGGGCAGCTTTGGTCTGGGAGAAATCCTCGTCCTTATGGAATTTTTGGAGGCAAAAGCCCTGCATGGGCCGCAGGCAAGTTGACTCCGAAAGGAGGCACTTCCACCCAAGAAGCCAAACTCAAGAGCCCACTTGGCAGGTGTCATTTTGTAGGGCACGTTTGGGCCTCCGATGGCAGCCAGGTTTGGAGGAGGGGGCAGCTTTGGCCTGGGAGAAATCCTCGTCCTTCTGGAATTTTTGGAGGCAAAAGCCCAGGACGGGCCGCAGGCAAGTTAGGCAATTTGGCTCCGAAAGGAGGCACTTTTCCCCAAGAAGCCAAACTCAAGAGCCCACTTGGCAGGTGTCATTTTGTAGGGCGCGTTTGGGCCTCCGATGGCAGCCAGGTTTGGAGGAGGGGGCAGCTTTGGTCTGGGAGAAATCCTCATCCTTATGGAATTTTTGGAGGCAAAAGCCCTGCATGGGCCGCCGGCAAGTTGACTCCGAAAGCAGGCACTTTTCCTCAAGAAGCCAAACTCAAGAGCCCGCTTGGCAGATGTCATTTTGTAGGGCGCGTTTGGGCCTCCGATGGCAGCCAGGTTTGGCGGAGGGGGCAGCTTTGGTCTGGGAGGAATCCTCGTCCTTATGGAATTTTTGTAGGCAAAAGCCCTGCATGGGCCGCCGGCAAGTTGACTCCGAAAGGAGGCAATTTTCCCCAAGAAGCCAAACTCAAGAGCCCACTTGGCAGGTGTCATTTTGTAGGGCGCGTTTGGGCCTCCGATGGCAGCCAGGTTTGGAGGAGGGGGCAGCTTTGGTCTGGGAGAAATCCTCGTCCTTATGGAATTTTTGTAGGCAAAACCCATGCATGAGCCGCAGGCAAGTTGACTCCGAAAGGAGGCACTTTTCCCCAGAAAGCCAAACTCAAGAGCCCACTTGGCAGATGTCATTTTGTAGGGCGCGTTTGGGCTTCCGATGGCAGCCAGGTTTGGAGGAGGGGGCAGCTTTGCTCTGGGAGGAATCCTCGTCCTTATGGAATTTTTGTAGCAAAAGCCCGGGACGGGACGCAGGCAAGTTGGTTTTGAAAGGAGTCACTTTTCCCCAAGAAGCCAAACTCAAGAGCCCACTTGGCAGGTGTCATTTTCTAGGGTGCGTTTGGGCCTCCGATGTCAGCCAGGTTTGGAGGAGGGGGCAGCTTTGGTCTGGGAGAAATCCTCGTCCTTATGGAATTTTTGTAGTCTAAAGCCCAGCACGGGCCGCAGGCTAGTTAGCCAAGTTGGCTTTGAAAGGAGGCACTTTTCCGCAAGAAGCCAATCTCAAGAGCCCACTTGGCAGATGTCATTTTGTAGGGCGCGTTTGGGCCTCCGATGGCAGCCAGGTTTGGAGGAGGGGGCAGCTTTGGTCTGGGAGAAATCCTCGTCCTTCTGGAATTTTTGTAGGCAAAAGCCCTGCATGGGCCGCAGGCAAGTTGACTCCGAAAGGAGGCACTTTTCCCCAGGAAGCCAAACTCAAGAACCCTCAATGCAGGTGTCATTTTGTGGGGCGCGTTTGGGCCTCCGATGGCAGCCAGGTTTGGAGGAGGGGGCAGCTTTGGTCTGGGAGAAATCCTCGTCCTTCTGGAATTTTTGGAGGCAAAAGCCCAGGACGGGCCGCAGGAAAGTTAGGCAAGTTGGCTCCGAAAGGAGGCACTTTTCCCCAAGAAGCCAAACTCAAGAGCCCACTTGGCAGATGTTATTTTGTGGGGCGCATTTGGGCCTCTGATGGCAGCCAGGTTTGGAGGAGGGGGCAGCTTTGGTCTGGGAGAAATCCTCGTCCTTATGGAATTTTTGTAGTCTAAAGCCCAGCACGGGCCGCAGGCTAGTTTGGCATGTTGGCTTTGAAAGGAGGCACTTTCCCCCAAGAAGCCAAACTCAAGAGCCCACTTGGCAGGTGTCATTTTGTAGGGCGCGTTTGGGCCTCCAATGGCAGCCAGGTTTGGAGGAGGGGGCAGCTTTGGTCTGGGAGAAATCCTCGTCCTTATGGAATTTTTGGAGGCAAAAGCCCAGGACCGGCCGCAGGCAAGTTGGCTTTGAAAGGAGGTACTTCCACCCAAGAAGCCAAACTCAAGAGCCCACTTGGCAGGTGTCATTTTGTAGGGCACGTTTGGGCCTCCGATGGCAGCCAGGTTTGGAGGAGGGGGCAGCTTTGGTCTGGGAGAAATCCTCATCCTTATGGAATTTTTGTAGGCAAAAGCCCAGGACGGGCCGCAGGCAAGTTGGCTTTGAAAGTAGGTACTTCCACCCAAGAAGCCAAACTCAAGAGCCCACTTGGCAGATGTCATTTTGTGGGGCGCGTTTGGGCCTCCGATGGCAGCCAGGTTTGGAGGAGGGGGCAGCTTTGGTCTGGGAGAAATCCTCGTCCTTCTGGAATTTTTGTAGCAAAAGCCCGGGACGGGACACAGGCAAGTTGGTTTTGAAAGGAGTCACTTTTCCCCAAGAAGCCAAACTCAAGAGCCCACTTGGCAGGTGTCATTTTGTAGGGCAAGTTTGGGCCTCCGATGGCAGCCAGGTTTGGAGGAGGGGGCAGCTTTGGCCTGGGAGAAATCCTCGTCCTTCTGGAATTTTTGGAGGCAAAAGCCCAGGACGGGCCGCAGGCAAGTGAGGCAAGTTGGCTCCGAAAGGAGGCACTTTTCCCCAAGAAGCCAAACTCAAGAACCCTCAATGCAGATGTCATTTTGTGGGGCGCGTTTGGGCCTCCGATGGCAGCCAGGTTTGGAGGAGGGGGCAGCTTTGGTCTGGGAGAAATCCTCGTCCTTATGGAATTTTTGTAGTCAAAAGCCCAGCACGGGCCGCAGGCTAGTTAGGCAAGTTGGCTTTGAAAGGAGGCACTTTTCCGCAAGAAGCCAAACTCAAGAGCCCACTTGGCAAATGTCATTTTGTAGGGCGCGTTTGGGCCTCCGATGGCAGCCAGGTTTGGAGGAGGGGGCAGCTTTGGTCTGGGAGAAATCCTTGTCCTTATGGAATTTTTGTAGCAAAAGCCCAGGACGGGCCGCAGGCAAGTTGGCTTTGAAAGGAGGCACTTCCACCCAAGAAGCCAAACTCAAGAGCCCATTTGGCAGGTGTCATTTTGTAGGGCACGTTTGGGCCTCCGATGGCAGCCAGGTTTGGAGGAGGGGGCAGCTTTGGTCTGGGAGAAATCCTCGTCCTTCTGGAATTTTTGTAGGCAAAAGCTCTGCATGGGCCGCAGGCAAGTTGACTCCGAAAGGAGGCACTTTTCCCCAAGAAGCCAAACTCAAGAGCCCACTTGGCAGGTGTCATTTTGTGGGGCGCGTTTGGGCCTCCGATGGCAGCCAAGTTTGGAGGAGGGGGCAGCTTTGGTCTGGGAGAAATCCTCGTCCTTATGGAATTTTTGGAGGCAAAAGCCCAGGACGGGCCGCAGGCAAGTTAGGCAATTTGGCTCCGAAAGGAGGCACTTTTCCCCAAGAAGCCAAACTCAAGAGCCCACTTGGCAGATGTCATTTTGTAGGGCGCGTTTGGGCCTCTGATGGCAGCCAGGTTTGGAGGAGGGGGCAGCTTTGGTCTGGGAGAAATCCTCGTCCTTATGGAATTTTTGTAGGCAAAAGCCCAGCACAGGCCGCAGGCTAGTTAGGCAAGTTGGCTCCGAAAGGAGGCACTTTTCCCCAAGAAGCCAAACTCAAGAGCCCACTTGGCAGGTGTCATTTTGTAGGGCGCGTTTGGGCCTCCGATGGCAGCCAGGTTTGGAGGAGGGGGCAGCTTTGGTCTGGGAGAAATCCTCGTCCTTATGGAATTTTTGGAGGCAAAAGCCCTGCATGGGCCGCCGGCAAGTTGACTCCGAAAGGAGGCACTTTTCCCCAAGAAGCCAAACTCAAGAGCCCACTTGGCAGATGTCATTTTGTAGGGCGCGTTTGGGCCTCCGATGGCAGCCAGGTTTGGCGGAGGGGGCAGCTTTCGTCTGGGAGGAATCCTCGTCCTTATGGAATTTTTGTAGCAATCGTCCGGGACGGGACGCAGGCAAGTTGGTTTTGAAAGGAGGCACTTTTCCCCAAGAAGCCAAACTCAAGAGCCCACTTGGCAGATGTCATTTTGTAGGGCGCGTTTGGGCCTCCGATGGCAGCCAGGTTTGGAGGAGGGAGCAGATTTGGTCTGGGAGAAATCCTTGTCCTTCTGGAATTTTTGTAGGCAAAAGCCCAGGACGGGCCGCAGGCAAGTTAGGCACGTTGGCTTTGAAAGGAGGCACTTTTCCCCAAGAAGCCAAACTCAAGAGCCCACTTGGCAGGTGTCATTTTGTAGGGCGCGTTTGGGCCTCCGATGGCAGCCAGGTTTGGAGGAGGGGGCAGCTTTGGTCTGGGAGAAATCCTCGTCCTTCTGGAATTTTTGTACTCAAAAGCCCAGGACGGGCCGCAGGCAAGTTAGGCAAGTTGGCTCCGAAAGGAGTCACTTTTCCCCAAGAAGCCAAACTCAAGAACCCACAATGCAGATGTCATTTTGTAGGGCGCGTTTGGGCCTCCGATGGCAGCCAGGTTTGGAGGAGGGGGCAGCTTTGGTCTGGGAGAAATCCTCGTCCTTATGGAATTTTTGGAGGCAAAAGCCCTGCATGGGCCGCAGGCAAGTTGACTCCGAAAGGAGGCACTTCCACCCAAGAAGCCAAACTCAAGAGCCCACTTGGCAGGTGTCATTTTGTAGGGCACGTTTGGGCCTCCGATGGCAGCCAGGTTTGGAGGAGGGGGCAGCTTTGGTCTGGGAGAAATCCTCGTCCTTATGGAATTTTTGGAGGCAAAAGCCCAGGACGGGCCGCAGGCAAGTTAGGCAATTTGGCTCCGAAAGGAGGCACTTTTCCCCAAGAAGCCAAACTCAAGAGCCCACTTGGCAGGTGTCATTTTGTAGGGCGCGTTTGGGCCTCCGATGGCAGCCAGGTTTGGAGGGGGGGGCAGCTTTGGTCTGGGAGAAATCCTCGTCCTTATGGAATTTTTGGAGGCAAAAGCCCTGCATGGGCCGCCGGCAAGTTGACTCCGAAAGCAGGCACTTTTCCTCAAGAAGCCAAACTCAAGAGCCCGCTTGGCCGATGTCATTTTGTAGGGCGCGTTTGGGCCTCCGATGGCAGCCAGGTTTGGCGGAGGGGGCAGCTTTGGTCTGGGAGGAATCCTCGTCCTTATGGAATTTTTGTAGGCAAAAGCCCTGCATGGGCCGCCGGCAAGTTGACTCCGAAAGGAGGCAATTTTCCCCAAGAAGCCAAACTCAAGAGCCCACTTGGCAGGTGTCATTTTGTAGGGCACGTTTGGGCCTCCGATGGCAGCCAGGTTTGGAGGAGGGGGCAGCTTTGGTCTGGGAGAAATCCTCGTCCTTATGGAATTTTTGTAGGCAAAACCCCTGCATGAGCCGCAGGCAAGTTGGCTTCGAAAGGAGGCACTTTTCCCCAGAAAGCCAAACTCAAGAGCCCACTTGGCAGATGTCATTTTGTAGGGCGCGTTTGGGCTTCCGATGGCAGCCAGGTTTGGAGGAGGGGGCAGCTTTGGTCTGGGAGGAATCCTCGTCCTTATGGAATTTTTGTAGCAAAAGCCCGGGACGGGACGCAGGCAAGTTGGTTTTGAAAGGAGTCACTTTTCCCCAAGAAGCCAAACTCAAGAGCCCACTTGGCAGGTGTCATTTTCTAGGGTGCGTTTGGGCCTCCGATGTCAGCCAGGTTTGGAGGAGGGGGCAGCTTTGGTCTGGGAGGAATCCTCGTCCTTATGGAATTTTTGTAGCAAAAGCCCGGGACGGGACGCAGGCAAGTTGGTTTTGAAAGGAGTCACTTTTCCCCAAGAAGCCAAACTCAAGAGCCCACTTGGCAGGTGTCATTTTCTAGGGTGCGTTTGGGCCTCCGATGTCAGCCAGGTTTGGAGGAGGGGGCAGCTTTGGTCTGGGAGAAATCCTCGTCCTTATGGAATTTTTGTAGTCTAAAGCCCAGCTCGGGCCGCAGGCTAGTTAGCCAAGTTGGCTTTGAAAGGAGGCACTTTTCCGCAAGAAGCCAATCTCAAGAGCCCACTTGGCAGATGTCATTTTGTAGGGCGCGTTTGGGCCTCCGATGGCAGCCAGGTTTGGAGGAGGGGGCAGCTTTGGTCTGGGAGAAATCCTCGTCCTTATGGAATTTTTGTAGGCAAAAGCCCAGGACCGGCCCCAGGCAAGTTGGCTTTGAAAGGAGGCACTTCCACCCAAGAAGCCAAACTCAAGAGCCCACTTGGCAGGTGTCAGTTTGTAGGGCACGTTTGGGCCTCCGATGGCAGCCAGGTTTGGAGGAGGGGGCAGCTTTGGTCTGGGAGAAATCCTCGTCCTTCTGGAATTTTTGTAGGCAAAAGCCCTGCATGGGCCGCAGGCAACTTGAGTCCGAAAGGAGGCACTTTTCCCCAGGAAGCCAAACTCAAGAACCCTCAATGCAGGTGTCATTTTGTGGGGCGCGTTTGGGCCTCCGATGGCAGCCAGGTTTGGAGGAGGGGGCAGCTTTGGTCTGGGAGAAATCCTCGTCCTTCTGGAATTTTTGGAGGCAAAAGCCCAGGACGGGCCGCAGGAAAGTTAGGCAAGTTGGCTCCGAAAGGAGGCACTTTTCCCCAAGAAGCCAAACTCAAGAGCCCACTTGGCAGATGTCATTTTGTGGGGCGCATTTGGGCCTCTGATGGCAGCCAGGTTTGGAGGAGGGGGCAGCTTTGGTCTGGGAGAAATCCTCGTCCTTATGGAATTTTTGTAGTCTAAAGCCCAGCACGGGCCGCAGGCTAGTTAGGGAAGTTGGCTTTGAAAGGAGGCACTTTCCCCCAAGAAGCCAAACTCAAGAGCCCACTTGGCAGGTGTCATTTTGTAGGGCGCGTTTGGGCCTCCAATGGCAGCCAGGTTTGGAGGAGGGGGCAGCTTTGGTCTGGGAGAAATCCTCGTCCTTATGGAATTTTTGGAGGCAAAAGCCCAGGACCGGCCGCAGGCAAGTTGGCTTTGAAAGGAGGTACTTCCACCCAAGAAGCCAAACTCAAGAGCCCACTTGGCAGGTGTCATTTTGTAGGGCACGTTTGGGCCTCCGATGGCAGCCAGGTTTGGAGGAGGGGGCAGCTTTGGTCTGGGAGAAATCCTCATCCTTATGGAATTTTTGTAGGCAAAAGCCCAGGACGGGCCGCAGGCAAGTTGGCTTTGAAAGGAGGTACTTCCACCCAAGAAGCCAAACTCAAGAGCCCACTTGGCAGATGTCATTTTGTAGGGCACGTTTGGGCCTCCGATGGCAGCCAGGTTTGGAGGAGGGGGCTGCTTTGGTCTGGGAGAAATCCTCGTCCTTATGGAATTTTTGTAGCAAAAGCCCGGGACGGGACACAGGCAAGTTGGTTTTGAAAGGAGTCACTTTTCCCCAAGAAGCCAAACTCAAGAGCCCACTTGGCAGGTGTCATTTTGTAGGGCAAGTTTGGGCCTCCGATGGCAGCCAGGTTTGGAGGAGGGGGCAGCTTTGGCCTGGGAGAAATCCTCGTCCTTATGGAATTTTTGGAGGCAAAAGCCCAGGACGGGCCGCAGGCAAGTTAGGCAAGTTGGCTCCGAAAGGAGGCACTTTTCCCCAAGAAGCCAAACTCAAGAACCCTCAATGCAGATGTCATTTTGTGGGGCGCGTTTGGGCCTCCGATGGCAGCCAGGTTTGGAGGAGGGGGCAGCTTTGGTCTGGGAGAAATCCTCGTCCTCCTGGAATTTTTGTAGCAAAAGCCCGGGACGGGACACAGGCAAGTTGGTTTTGAAAGGAGTCACTTTTCCCCAAGAAGCCAAACTCAAGAGCCCACTTGGCAGGTGTCATTTTGTAGGGCAAGTTTGGGCCTCCGATGGCAGCCAGGTTTGGAGGAGGGGGCAGCTTTGGTCTGGGAGAAATCCTCGTCCTTCTGGAATTTTTGGAGGCAAAAGCCCAGGACGGGCCGCAGGCAAGTTAGGCAAGTTGGCTCCGAAAGGAGGCACTTTTCCCCAAGAAGCCAAACTCAAGAACCCTCAATGCAGATGTCATTTTGTGGGGCGCGTTTGGGCCTCCGATGGCAGCCAGGTTTGGAGGAGGGGGCAGCTTTGGTCTGGGAGAAATCCTCGTCCTTATGGAATTTTTGTAGTCAAAAGCCCAGCACGGCCCGCAGGCTAGTTAGGCAAGTTGGCTTTGAAAGGAGGCACTTTTCCGCAAGAAGCCAAACTCAAGAGCCCACTTGGCAAATGTCATTTTGTAGGGCGCGTTTGGGCCTCCGATGGCAGCCAGGTTTGGAGGAGGGGGCAGCTTTGGTCTGGGAGAAATCCTCGTCCTTCTGGAATTTTTGGAGGCAAAAGCCCAGGACGGGCCGCAGGCAAGTTGGCTTTGAAAGGAGGCACTTCCACCCAAGAAGCCAAACTCAAGAGCCCATTTGGCAGGTGTCATTTTGTAGGGCACGTTTGGGCCTCCGATGGCAGCCAGGTTTGGAGGAGGGGGCAGCTTTGGTCTGGGAGAAATCCTCGTCCTTCTGGAATTTTTGTAGGCAAAAGCCCTGCATGGGCCGCAGGCAAGTTGACTCCGAAAGGAGGCACTTTTCCCCAAGAAGCCAAACTCAAGAACCCTCAATGCAGATGTCATTTTGTGGGGCGCGTTTGGGCCTCCGATGGCAGCCAGGTTTGGAGGAGGGGGCAGCTTTGGTCTGGGAGAAATCCTCGTCCTTATGGAATTTTTGGAGGCAAAAGCCCAGGACGGGCCGCAGGCAAGTTAGGCAATTTGGCTCCGAAAGGAGGCACTTTTCCCCAAGAAGCCAAACTCAAGAGCCCACTTGGCAGATGTCATTTTGTAGGGCGCGTTTGGGCCTCTGATGGCAGCCAGGTTTGGAGGAGGGGGCAGCTTTGGTCTGGGAGAAATCCTCGTCCTTATGGAATTTTTGTAGGCAAAAGCCCAGCACAGGCCGCAGGCTAGTTAGGCAAGTTGGCTCCGAAAGGAGGCACTTTTCCCCAAGAAGCCAAACTCAAGAGCCCACTTGGCAGGTGTCATTTTGTAGGGCGCGTTTGGGCCTCCGATGGCAGCCAGGTTTGGAGGAGGGTGCAGCTTTGGTCTGGGAGAAATCCTCGTCCTTATGGAATTTTTGGAGGCAAAAGCCCTGCATGGGCCGCCGGCAAGTTGACTCCGAAAGGAGGCACTTTTCCCCAAGAAGCCAAACTCAAGAGCCCGCTTGGCAGATGTCATTTTGTAGGGCGCGTTTGGGCCTCCGATGGCAGCCAGGTTTGGCGGAGGGGGCAGCTTTGGTCTGGGAGAAATCCTCGTCCTTATGGAATTTTTGTAGCAAACGTCCGGGACGGGACGCAGGCAAGTTGGTTTTGAAAGGAGTCACTTTTCCCCAAGAAGCCAAACTCAAGAGCCCACTTGGCAGATGTCATTTTGTAGGGCGCGTTTGGGCCTCCGATGGCAGCCAGGTTTGGAGGAGGGAGCAGCTTTGGTCTGGGAGAAATCCTTGTCCTTCTGGAATTTTTGTAGGCAAAAGCCCAGGACGGGCCGCAGGCAAGTTAGGCAAGTTGGCTTTGAAAGGAGGCACTTTTCCCCAAGAAGCCAAACTCAAGAGCCCACTTGGCAGGTGTCATTTTGTAGGGCGCGTTTGGGCCTCCGATGGCAGCCAGGTTTGGAGGAGGGGGCAGCTTTGGTCTGGGAGAAATCCTCGTCCTTATGGAATTTTTGTACTCAAAAGCCCAGGACGGGCCGCAGGCAAGTTAGGCAAGTTGGCTCCGAAAGGAGTCACTTTTCCCCAAGAAGCCAAACTCAAGAACCCACAATGCAGATGTCATTTTGTAGGGCGCTTTTGGGCCTCCGATGGCAGCCAGGTTTGGAGGAGGGGGCAGCTTTGTTCTGGGAGAAATCCTCGTCCTTATGGAATTTTTGTAGGCAAAAGCCCTGCATGGGCCGCCGGCAAGTTGACTCCGAAAGGAGGCACTTTTCCCCAAGAAGCCAAACTCAAGAGCCCACTTGGCAGGTGTCATTTTGTAGGGCGCGTTTGGGCCTCCGATGGCAGCCAGGTTTGGAGGAGGGGGCAGCTTTGGTCTGGGAGAAATCCTCGTCCTTATGGAATTTTTGTAGGCAAAACCCCTGCATGAGCCGCAGGCAAGTTGACTCCGAAAGGAGGCACTTTTCCCCAGAAAGCCAAACTCAAGAGCCCACTTGGCAGATGTCATTTTGTAGGGCGCGTTTGGGCCTCCGATGGCAGCCAGGTTTGGAGGAGGGGGCAGCTTTGGTCTGGGAGAAATCCTCGTCCTTATGGAATTTTTGTAGGCAAAAACCCCACATGGGCCGCAGGCAAGTTAGGCAAGTTGACTCCGAAAGGAGGCACTTTTCCCCAAGAAGCCAAACTCAAGAACCCTCAAATGCAGAAGTCATTTTGTGGGGCGCGTTTGGGCCTCCGATGGCAGCCAGGTTTGGAGGAGGGGGCAGCTTTGGTCTGGGAGAAATCCTCGTCCTTATGGAATTTTTGTAGGCAAAAGCCCAGGACGGGCCGCAGGCAAGTTGGCTTTGAAAGGAGGTACTTCCTCCCAAGAAGTCAAACTCAAGAGCCCACTTGGCAGATGTCATTTTGTAGGGCACGTTTCGGCCTCCGATGGCAGCCAGGTTTGGAGGAGGGGGCAGCTTTGGTCTGGGAGAAATCCTCGTCCTTATGGAATTTTTGTAGGCAAAAACCCCGCATGGGCCGCAGGCAAGTTAGGCAAGTTGCTTTGAAAGGAGGCACTTTCGCCCAAGAAGCCAAACTCAAGAACCCACAATGCAGATGTCATTTTGTAGGGCGCGTTTGGGCCTCCGATGGCAGCCAGGTTTGGAGGAGGGGGCAGCTTTGGTCTGGGAGAAATCCTCGTCCTTATGGAATTTTTGTAGCAAAAGCCCAGGATGGGCCACAGGCAAGTTAGGCAAGTTGGCTCCGAAAGGAGGCACTTTTCCCCAAGAAGCCAAACTCAAGAACCCTCAATGCAGATGTCATTTTGTGGGGCGCGTTTGGGCCTCCGATGGCAGCCAGGTTTGGAGGAGGGGGCAGCTTTGGTCTGGGAGAAATCCTCGTCCTTATGGAATTTTTGTAGTCTAAAGCCCAGCACGGGCTGCAGGCAAGTTGGCTTTGAAAGGAGGCACTTTCCCCCAAGAAGCCAAACTCAGGAGCCCACTTGGCAGATGTCATTTTGTAGGGCGCGTTTGGGCCTCCGATGGCAGCCAGGTTTGGAGGAGGGGGCAGCTTTGGTCTGGGAGAAATCCTCGTCCTTATGGAATTTTTGTAGGCAAAAGCCCAGAATGGGCTGCAGGCTAGTTAGGCAAGTTGGCTTTGAAAGGAGGCACTTTTCCGCAAGAAGCCAAACTCAAGAGCCCACTTGGCAGATGTCATTTTGTAGGGCGCGTTTGGGCCTCCGATGGCAGCCAGGTTTGGAGGAGGGGGCAGCTTTGGTCTGGGAGAAATCCTCGTCCTTATGGAATTTTTGTAGGCAAAAGCCCAGGACGGGCCGCAGGCAAGTTGGCTTTGAAAGGAGGCACTTTCCCCCAAGAAGCCAAACTCAGGAGCCCACTTGGCAGATGTCATTTTGTACGGCACGTTTGGGCCTCCAATGGCAGCCAGGTTTGGAGGAGGGGGCAGCTTTGGTCTGGGAGAAATCCTCGTCCTTATGGAATTTTTGGAGGCAAACGCCCTGCATGGGCCGCAGGCAAGTTGACTCCGAAAAGAGGCACTTTTCCCCAGGAAGCCAAACTCAAGAACCCTCAATGCAGGTGTAATTTTGTGGGGCGCGTTTGGGCCTCCGATGGCAGCCAGGTTTGGAGGAGGGGGCAGCTTTGTTCTGGGAGAAATCCTCGTCCTTATGGACTTTTTGGAGGCAAAAGCCCAGGACGGGCCGCAGGCAAGTTAGGCAAGTTGGCTCCGAAAGGAGGCACTTTTCCCCAAGAAGCCAAACTCAAGAGCCCACTTGGCAGATGTCATTTTGTAGGGCGCGTTTGGGCCTCTGATGGCAGCCAGGTTTGGAGGAGGGTGCAGCTTTGGTCTGGGAGAAATCCTCGTCCTTATGGAATTTTTGTAGGCAAAAGCCCAGCACGGGCCGCAGGCTAGTTAGGCAAGTTGGCTCCGAAAGGAGGCACTTTTCCCCAAGAAGCCAAACTCAAGAGCCCACTTGGCAGGTGTCATTTTGTAGGGCGCGTTTGGGCCTCCGATGGCAGCCAGGTTTGGAGGAGGGGGCAGCTTTGGTCTGGGAGAAATCCTCGTCCTTATGGAATTTTTGGAGGCAAAAGCCCTGCATGGGCCGCCGGCAAGTTGACTCCGAAAGGAGGCACTTTTCCCCAAGAAGCCAAACTCAAGAGCCCGCTTGGCAGATGTCATTTTGTAGGGCGCGTTTGGGCCTCCGATGGCAGCCAGGTTTGGCGGAGGGGGCAGCTTTGGTCTGGGAGGAATCCTCGTCCTTATGGAATTTTTGTAGGCAAAAGCCCTGCATGGGCCGCCGGCAAGTTGACTCCGAAAGGAGGCAATTTTCCCCAAGAAGCCAAACTCAAGAGCCCACTTGGCAGGTGTCATTTTGTAGGGCACGTTTGGGCCTCCAATGGCAGCCAGGTTTGGAGGAGGGGGCAGCTTTGGTCTGGGAGAAATCCTCGTCCTTATGGAATTTTTGGAGGCAAAAGCCCTGCATGAGCCGCAGGCAAGTTGACTCCGAAAGGAGGTACTTTTCCTCAGAAAGCCAAACTCAAGAGCCCACTTGGCAGATGTCATTTTGTAGGGCACGTTTGGGCCTCCGATGGCAGCCAGGTTTGGAGGAGGGGGCAGCTTTGGTCTGGGAGGAATCCTCGTCCTTATGGAATTTTTGTAGCAAAAGCCCGGGACGGGACGCAGGCAAGTTAGTTTTGAAAGGAGGCACTTTTCCCCAAGAAGCCAAACTCAAGAGCCCACTTGGCAGGTGTCATTTTCTAGGGCGCGTTTGGGCCTCCGATGGCAGCCAGGTTTGGAGGAGGGGGCAGCTTTGGTCTGGGAGAAATCCTCGTCCTTATGGAATTTTTGTAGGCAAAAACCCCGCATGGGCCGCAGGCAAGTTAGGCAAGTTGACTCCGAAAGGAGGCACTTTTCCCCAAGAAGCCAAACTCAAGAACCCTCAATGCAGATGTCATTTTGTGGGGCGCGTTTGGGCCTCCGATGGCAGCCAGGTTTGGAGGAGGGGGCAGCTTTGGTCTGGGAGAAATCCTCGTCCTTATGGAATTTTTGTAGTCTAAAGCCCAGCACGGGCCGCAGGCTAGTTAGGCAAGTTGGCTTTGAAAGGAGGCACTTTTCCGCAAGAAGCCAAACTCAAGAGCCCACTTGGCAGATGTCATTTTGTAGGGCGCGTTTGGGCCTCCGATGGCAGCCAGGTTTGGAGGAGGGGGCAGCTTTGGTCTGGGAGAAATCCTCGTCCTTATGGAATTTTTGTAGGCAAAAGCCCTGCATGGGCCGCCGGCAAGTTGACTCCGAAAGGAGGCACTTTTCCCCAAGAAGCCAAACTCAAGAGCCCACTTGGCAGGTGCCATTTTGTAGGGCACGTTTGGGCCTCCGATGGCAGCCAGGTTTGGAGGAGGGGGCAGCTTTGGTCTGGGAGAAATCCTCGTCCTTCTGGAATTTTTGTAGGCAAAAGCCCTGCATGGGCCGCAGGCAAGTTGACTCCGAAAGGAGGCACTTTTCCCCAGGAAGCCAAACTCAAGAACCCTCAATGCAGGTGTCATTTTGTGGGGCGCGTTTGGGCCTCCGATGGCAGCCGGGTTTGGAGGAGGGGGCAGCTTTGGTCTGGGAGAAATCCTCGTCCTTATGGAATTTTTGTAGGCAAAAGCCCAGGACGGGCCGCAGGCAAGTTGGCTTTGAAAGGAGGCACTTTTCCCCAAGAAGACAAACTCAAGAGCCCACTTGGCAGATGTCATTTTGTAGGGCACGTTTCGGCCTCCGATGGCAGCCAGGTTTGGAGGAGGGGGCAGCTTTGGTCTGGGAGAAATCCTCGTCCTTATGGAATTTTTGTAGTCTAAAGCCCAGCACGGGCCGCAGGCTAGTTAGGCAAGTTGGCTTTGAAAGGAGGCACTTATCCGCAAGAAGCCAAACTCAAGAGCCCACTTGGCAAATGTCATTTTGTAGGGCGCGTTTGGGCCTCCGATGGCAGCCAGGTTTGGAGGAGGGGGCAGCTTTGGTCTGGGAGAAATCCTCGTCCTTATGGAATTTTTGTAGCAAAAGCCCAGGACGGGCCGCAGGCAAGTTGGCTTTGAAAGGAGGCACTTCCACCCAAGAAGCCAAACTCAAGAGCCCACTTGGCAGGTGTCATTTTGTAGGGCACGTTTGGGCCTCCGATGGCAGCCAGGTTTGGAGGAGGGGGCAGCTTTGGTCTGGGAGAAATCCTCGTCCTTCTGGAATTTTTGTACTCAAAAGCCCAGGACGGGCCGCAGGCAAGTTGACTCCGAAAGGAGGCACTTTTCCCCAGGAAACCAAACTCAAGAACCCTCAATGCAGGTGTCATTTTGTGGGGCGCGTTTGGGCCTCCGATGGCAGCCAGGTTTGGAGGAGGGGGCAGCTTTGGTCTGGGAGAAATCCTCGTCCTTCTGGAATTTTTGGAGGCAAAAGCCCAGGACCGGCCGCAGGCAAGTTAGGCAATTTGGCTCCGAATGGAGGCACTTTTCCCCAAGAAGCCAAACTCAAGAGCCCACTTGGCAGATGTCATTTTGTAGGGCGCGTTTGGGCCTCTGATGGCAGCCAGGTTTGGAGGAGGGGGCAGCTTTGGTCTGGGAGAAATCCTCGTCCTTATGGAATTTTTGTAGTCTAAAGCCCAGCACAGGCCGCAGGCTAGTTAGGCAAGTTGGCTCCGAAAGGAGGCACTTTTCCCCAAGAAGCCAAACTCAAGAGCCCACTTGGCAGGTGTCATTTTGTAGGGCGTGTTTGGGCCTCCGATGGCAGCCAGGTTTGGAGGAGGGGGCAGCTTTGGTCTGGGAGAAATCCTCGTCCTTATGGAATTTTTGGAGGCAAAAGCCCTGCATGGGCCGCCGGCAAGTTGACTCCGAAAGGAGGCACTTTTCCCCAAGAAGCCAAACTCAAGAGCCCGCTTGGCAGATGTCATTTTGTAGGGCGCGTTTGGGCCTCCGATGGCAGCCAGGTTTGGCGGAGGGGGCAGCTTTGGTCTGGGAGAAATCCTCGTCCTTATGGAATTTTTGTAGCAAACGTCCGGGACGGGACGCAGGCAAGTTGGTTTTGAAAGGAGTCACTTTTCCCCAAGAAGCCAAACTCAAGAGCCCACAATGCAGATGTCATTTTGTAGGGCGCGTTTGGGCCTCCGATGGCAGCCAGGTTTGGAGGAGGGAGCAGCTTTGGTCTGGGAGAAATCCTTGTCCTTCTGGAATTTTTGTAGGCAAAAGCCCAGGACGGGCCGCAGGCAAGTTAGGCAAGTTGGCTTTGAAAGGAGGCACTTTTCCCCAAGAAGCCAAACTCAAGAGCCCACTTGGCAGGTGTCATTTTGTAGGGCGCGTTTGGGCCTCCGATGGCAGCCAGGTTTGGAGGAGGGGGCAGCTTTGTTCTGGGAGAAATCCTCGTCCTTATGGAATTTTTGTAGGCAAAAGCCCTGCATGGGCCGCCGGCAAGTTGACTCCGAAAGGAGGCAATTTTCCCCAAGAAGCCAAACTCAAGAGCCCACTTGGCAGGTGTCATTTTGTAGGGCGCGTTTGGGCCTCCGATGGCAGCCAGGTTTGGAGGAGGGGGCAGCTTTGGTCTGGGAGAAATCCTCGTCCTTATGGAATTTTTGTAGGCAAAAGCCCTGCATGAGCCGCAGGCAAGTTGACTCCGAAAGGAGGTACTTTTCCCCAGAAAGCCAAACTCAAGAACCCACTTGGCAGATGTCATTTTGTAGGGCGCGTTTGGGCCTCCGATGGCAGCCAGGTTTGGAGGAGGGGGCAGCTTTGGTCTGGGAGGAATCCTCGTCCTTATGGAATTTTTGTAGCAAAAGCCCAGGACGGGACGCAGGCAAGTTGGTTTTGAAAGGAGTCACTTTTCCCCAAGAAGCTAAACTCAAGAGCCGACTTGGCAGGTGTCATTTTGTAGGGCGCGTTTGGGCCTCCGATGTCAGCCAGGTTTGGAGGAGGGGGCAGCTTTGGTCTGGGAGAAATCCTCGTCCTTCTGGAATTTTTGTAGGCAAAAACCCCGCATGGGCCGCAGGCAAGTTAGGCAAGTTGGCTTTGAAAGGAGGCACTTCCACCCAAGAAGCCAAACTCAAGAGCCCACTTGGCAGGTGTCATTTTGTAGGGCACGTTTGGGCCTCCGATGGCAGCCAGGTTTGGAGGAGGGGGCAGCTTTGGTCTGGGAGAAATCCTCGTCCTTCTGGAATTTTTGTAGGCAAAAGCCCTGCATGGGCCGCAGGCAAGTTGACTCCGAAAGGAGGCACTTTTCCCCAGGAAAGCAAACTCAAGAACCCTCAATGCAGGTGTCATTTTGTGGGGCGCGTTTGGGCCTCCGATGGCAGCCAGGTTTGGAGGAGGGGGCAGCTTTGGTCTGGGAGAAATCCTCGTCCTTCTGGAATTTTTGGAGGCAAAAGCCCAGGACGGGCCGCAGGCAAGTTAGGCAATTTGGCTCCGAAAGGAGGCACTTTTCCCCAAGAAGCCAAACTCAAGAGCCCACTTGGCAGATGTCATTTTGTAGGGCGCGTTTGGGCCTCTGATGGCAGCCAGGTTTGGAGGAGGGGGCAGCTTTGGTCTGGGAGAAATCCTCGTCCTTATGGAATTTTTGTAGGCAAAAGCCCGGGACGGGCCGCAGGCTAGTTAGGCAAGTTGGCTCCGAAAGGAGGCACTTTTCCCCAAGAAGCCAAACTCAAGAGCCCACTTGGCAGGTGTCATTTTGTAGGGCACGTTTGGGCCTCCAATGGCAGCCAGGTTTGGAGGAGGGGGCAGCTTTGGTCTGGGAGAAATCCTCGTCCTTATGGAATTTTTGGAGGCAAAAGCCCTGCATGGGCCGCTGGCAAATTGACTCCGATAGAAGGCAATTTTCCCCAAGAAGCCAAACTCAAGAGCCCACTTGGCAGGTGTCATTTTGTAGGGCGCGTTTGGGCCTCCGATGGCAGCCAGGTTTGGAGGAGGGGGCAGCTTTGGTCTGGGAGAAATCCTCGTCCTTATGGAATTTTTGGAGGCAAAAGCCCAGGACGGGTCGCAGGCAAGTTAGGCAATTTGGCTCCGAAAGGAGGCACTTTTCCCCAAGAAGCCAAACTCAAGAGCCCACTTGGCAGATGTCATTTTGTAGGGCGCGTTTGGGCCTCTGATGGCAGCCAGGTTTGGAGGAGGGGGCAGCTTTGGTCTGGGAGAAATCCTCGTCCTTATGGAATTTTTGTAGGCAAAAGCCCAGCACAGGCCGCAGGCTAGTTAGGCAAGTTGGCTCCGAAAGGAGGCACTTTTCCCCAAGAAGCCAAACTCAAGAGCCCACTTGGCAGGTGTCATTTTGTAGGGCGCGTTTGGGCCTCCGATGGCAGCCAGGTTTGGAGGAGGGGGCAGCTTTGGTCTGGGAGAAATCCTCGTCCTTATGGAATTTTTGGAGGCAAAAGCCCTGCATGGGCCGCCGGCAAGTTGACTCCGAAAGGAGGCACTTTTCCCCAAGAAGCCAAACTCAAGAGCCCGCTTGGCAGATGTCATTTTGTAGGGCGCGTTTGGGCCTCCGATGGCAGCCAGGTTTGGCGGAGGGGGCAGCTTTGGTCTGGGAGAAATCCTCGTCCTTATGGAATTTTTGTAGCAAACGTCCGGGACGGGACGCAGGCAAGTTGGTTTTGAAAGGAGTCACTTTTCCCCAAGAAGCCAAACTCAAGAGCCCACTTGGCAGATGTCATTTTGTAGGGCGCATTTGGGCCTCCGATGGCAGCCAGGTTTGGAGGAGGGAGCAGATTTGGTCTGGGAGAAATCCTTGTCCTTCTGGAATTTTTGTAGGCAAAAGCCCAGGACGGGCCGCAGGCAAGTTAGGCAAGTTGGCTTTGAAAGGAGGCACTTTTCCCCAAGAAGCCAAACTCAAGAGCCCACTTGGCAGGTGTCATTTTGTAGGGCGCGTTTGGGCCTCCGATGGCAGCCAGGTTTGGAGGAGGGGGCAGCTTTGGTCTGGGAGAAATCCTCGTCCTTCTGGAATTTTTGTACTCAAAAGCCCAGGACGGGCCGCAGGCAAGTTAGGCAAGTTGGCTCCGAAAGGAGTCACTTTTCCCCAAGAAGCCAAACTCAAGAACCCACAATGCAGATGTCATTTTGTAGGGCGCGTTTGGGCCTCCGATGGCAGCCAGGTTTGGAGGAGGGGGCAGCTTTGTTCTGGGAGAAATCCTCGTCCTTATGGAATTTTTGTAGGCAAAAGCCCTGCATGGGCCGCCGGCAAGTTGACTCCGAAAGGAGGCACTTTTCCCCAAGAAGCCAAACTCAAGAGCCCACTTGGCAGGTGTCATTTTGTAGGGCGCGTTTGGGCCTCCGATGGCAGCCAGGTTTGGAGGAGGGGGCAGCTTTGGTCTGGGAGAAATCCTCGTCCTTATGGAATTTTTGTAGGCAAAACCCCTGCATGAGCCGCAGGCAAGTTGACTCCGAAAGGAGGCACTTTTCCCCAGAAAGCCAAACTCAAGAGCCCACTTGGCAGATGTCATTTTGTAGGGCGCGTTTGGGCCTCCGATGGCAGCCAGGTTTGGAGGAGGGGGCAGCTTTGGTCTGGGAGAAATCCTCGTCCTTATGGAATTTTTGTAGGCAAAAACCCCACATGGGCCGCAGGCAAGTTAGGCAAGTTGACTCCGAAAGGAGGCACTTTTCCCCAAGAAGCCAAACTCAAGAACCCTCAAATGCAGAAGTCATTTTGTGGGGCGCGTTTGGGCCTCCGATGGCAGCCAGGTTTGGAGGAGGGGGCAGCTTTGGTCTGGGAGAAATCCTCGTCCTTATGGAATTTTTGTAGGCAAAAGCCCAGGACGGGCCGCAGGCAAGTTGGCTTTGAAAGGAAGTACTTCCTCCCAAGAAGTCAAACTCAAGAGCCCACTTGGCAGATGTCATTTTGTAGGGCACGTTTCGGCCTCCGATGGCAGCCAGGTTTGGAGGAGGGGGCAGCTTTGGTCTGGGAGAAATCCTCGTCCTTATGGAATTTTTGTAGGCAAAAACCCCGCATGGGCCGCAGGCAAGTTAGGCAAGTTGCTTTGAAAGGAGGCACTTTCGCCCAAGAAGCCAAACTCAAGAACCCACAATGCAGATGTCATTTTGTAGGGCGCGTTTGGGCCTCCGATGGCAGCCAGGTTTGGAGGAGGGGGCAGCTTTGGTCTGGGAGAAATCCTCGTCCTTATGGAATTTTTGTAGCAAAAGCCCAGGATGGGCCACAGGCAAGTTAGGCAAGTTGGCTCCGAAAGGAGGCACTTTTCCCCAAGAAGCCAAACTCAAGAACCCTCAATGCAGATGTCATTTTGTGGGGCGCGTTTGGGCCTCCGATGGCAGCCAGGTTTGGAGGAGGGGGCAGCTTTGGTCTGGGAGAAATCCTCGTCCTTATGGAATTTTTGTAGTCTAAAGCCCAGCACGGGCTGCAGGCAAGTTGGCTTTGAAAGGAGGCACTTTCCCCCAAGAAGCCAAACTCAGGAGCCCACTTGGCAGATGTCATTTTGTAGGGCGCGTTTGGGCCTCCGATGGCAGCCAGGTTTGGAGGAGGGAGCAGATTTGGTCTGGGAGAAATCCTTGTCCTTCTGGAATTTTTGTAGGCAAAAGCCCAGGACGGGCCGCAGGCAAGTTAGGCAAGTTGGCTTTGAAAGGAGGCACTTTTCCCCAAGAAGCCAAACTCAAGAGCCCACTTGGCAGGTGTCATTTTGTAGGGCGCGTTTGGGCCTCCGATGGCAGCCAGGTTTGGAGGAGGGGGCAGCTTTGGTCTGGGAGAAATCCTCGTCCTTCTGGAATTTTTGTACTCAAAAGCCCAGGACGGGCCGCAGGCAAGTTAGGCAAGTTGGCTCCGAAAGGAGTCACTTTTCCCCAAGAAGCCAAACTCAAGAACCCACAATGCAGATGTCATTTTGTAGGGCGCGTTTGGGCCTCCGATGGCAGCCAGGTTTGGAGGAGGGGGGAGCTTTGTTCTGGGAGAAATCCTCGTCCTTATGGAATTTTTGTAGGCAAAAGCCCTGCATGGGCCGCCGGCAAGTTGACTCCGAAAGGAGGCACTTTTCCCCAAGAAGCCAAACTCAAGAGCCCACTTGGCAGGTGTCATTTTGTAGGGCGCGTTTGGGCCTCCGATGGCAGCCAGGTTTGGAGGAGGGGGCAGCTTTGGTCTGGGAGAAATCCTCGTCCTTATGGAATTTTTGTAGGCAAAACCCCTGCATGAGCCGCAGGCAAGTTGACTCCGAAAGGAGGCACTTTTCCCCAGAAAGCCAAACTCAAGAGCCCACTTGGCAGATGTCATTTTGTAGGGCGCGTTTGGGCCTCCGATGGCAGCCAGGTTTGGAGGAGGGGGCAGCTTTGGTCTGGGAGAAATCCTCGTCCTTATGGAATTTTTGTAGGCAAAAACCCCACATGGGCCGCAGGCAAGTTAGGCAAGTTGACTCCGAAAGGAGGCACTTTTCCCCAAGAAGCCAAACTCAAGAACCCTCAAATGCAGATGTCATTTTGTGGGGCGCGTTTGGGCCTCCGATGGCAGCCAGGTTTGGAGGAGGGGGCAGCTTTGGTCTGGGAGAAATCCTCGTCCTTATGGAATTTTTGTAGGCAAAAGCCCAGGACGGGCCGCAGGCAAGTTGGCTTTGAAAGGAGGTACTTCCTCCCAAGAAGTCAAACTCAAGAGCCCACTTGGCAGATGTCATTTTGTAGGGCACGTTTCGGCCTCCGATGGCAGCCAGGTTTGGAGGAGGGGGCAGCTTTGGTCTGGGAGAAATCCTCGTCCTTATGGAATTTTTGTAGGCAAAAACCCCGCATGGGCCGCAGGCAAGTTAGGCAAGTTGCTTTGAAAGGAGGCACTTTCGCCCAAGAAGCCAAACTCAAGAACCCACAATGCAGATGTCATTTTGTAGGGCGCGTTTGGGCCTCCGATGGCAGCCAGGTTTGGAGGAGGGGGCAGCTTTGGTCTGGGAGAAATCCTCGTCCTTATGGAATTTTTGTAGTCTAAAGCCCAGCACGGGCTGCAGGCAAGTTGGCTTTGAAAGGAGGCACTTTCCCCCAAGAAGCCAAACTCAGGAGCCCACTTGGCAGATGTCATTTTGTAGGGCGCGTTTGGGCCTCCGATGGCAGCCAGGTTTGGAGGAGGGGGCAGCTTTGGTCTGGGAGAAATCCTCGTCCTTATGGAA
Source organism: Cinclus cinclus (assembly GCF_963662255.1). Taxonomy (NCBI): domain Eukaryota; kingdom Metazoa; phylum Chordata; class Aves; order Passeriformes; family Cinclidae; genus Cinclus; species Cinclus cinclus. The sequence goes on along the minus strand of NW_026912156.1, from coordinate 27,801 downwards.
TTTTTGTAGGCAAAAGCCCAGAATGGGCTGCAGGCTAGTTAGGCAAGTTGGCTTTGAAAGGAGGCACTTTTCCGCAAGAAGCCAAACTCAAGAGCCCACTTGGCAGATGTCATTTTGTAGGGCGCGTTTGGGCCTCCGATGGCAGCCAGGTTTGGAGGAGGGGGCAGCTTTGGTCTGGGAGAAATCCTCGTCCTTATGGAATTTTTGTAGGCAAAAGCCCAGGACGGGCCGCAGGCAAGTTGGCTTTGAAAGGAGGCACTTCCACCCAAGAAGCCAAACTCAAGAGCCCACTTGGCAGGTGTCATTTTGTACAGCACGTTTGGGCCTCCAATGGCAGCCAGGTTTGGAGGAGGGGGCAGCTTTGGTCTGGGAGAAATCCTCGTCCTTATGGAATTTTTGGAGGCAAACGCCCTGCATGGGCCGCAGGCAAGTTGACTCCGAAAGGAGGCACTTTTCCCCAGGAAGCCAAACTCAAGAACCCTCAATGCAGGTGTAATTTTGTGGGGCGCGTTTGGGCCTCCGATGGCAGCCAGGTTTGGAGGAGGGGGCAGCTTTGTTCTGGGAGAAATCCTCGTCCTTATGGACTTTTTGGAGGCAAAAGCCCAGGACGGGCCGCAGGCAAGTTAGGCAAGTTGGCTCCGAAAGGAGGCACTTTTCCCCAAGAAGCCAAACTCAAGAGCCCACTTGGCAGATGTCATTTTGTAGGGCGCGTTTGGGCCTCTGATGGCAGCCAGGTTTGGAGGAGGGTGCAGCTTTGGTCTGGGAGAAATCCTCGTCCTTATGGAATTTTTGTAGGCAAAAGCCCAGCACGGGCCGCAGGCTAGTTAGGCAAGTTGGCTCCGAAAGGAGGCACTTTTCCCCAAGAAGCCAAACTCAAGAGCCCACTTGGCAGGTGTCATTTTGTAGGGCGCGTTTGGGCCTCCGATGGCAGCCAGGTTTGGAGGAGGGGGCAGCTTTGGTCTGGGAGAAATCCTCGTCCTTATGGAATTTTTGGAGGCAAAAGCCCTGCATGGGCCGCCGGCAAGTTGACTCCGAAAGGAGGCACTTTTCCCCAAGAAGCCAAACTCAAGAGCCCGCTTGGCAGATGTCATTTTGTAGGGCGCGTTTGGGCCTCCGATGGCAGCCAGGTTTGGCGGAGGGGGCAGCTTTGGTCTGGGAGGAATCCTCGTCCTTATGGAATTTTTGTAGGCAAAAGCCCTGCATGGGCCGCCGGCAAGTTGACTCCGAAAGGAGGCAATTTTCCCCAAGAAGCCAAACTCAAGAGCCCACTTGGCAGGTGTCATTTTGTAGGGCACGTTTGGGCCTCCAATGGCAGCCAGGTTTGGAGGAGGGGGCAGCTTTGGTCTGGGAGAAATCCTCGTCCTTATGGAATTTTTGGAGGCAAAAGCCCTGCATGAGCCGCAGGCAAGTTGACTCCGAAAGGAGGTACTTTTCCTCAGAAAGCCAAACTCAAGAGCCCACTTGGCAGATGTCATTTTGTAGGGCGCGTTTGGGCCTCCGATGGCAGCCAGGTTTGGAGGAGGGGGCAGCTTTGGTCTGGGAGGAATCCTCGTCCTTATGGAATTTTTGTAGCAAAAGCCCAGGACGGGCCGCAGGCAAGTTAGTTTTGAAAGGAGTCACTTTTCCCCAAGAAGCCAAACTCAAGAGCCCACTTGGCAGGTGTCATTTTGTAGGGCGCGTTTGGGCCTCCGATGTCAGCCAGGTTTGGAGGAGGGGGCAGCTTTGGTCTGGGAGAAATCCTCGTCCTTATGGAATTTTTGTAGGCAAAAACCCCGCATGGGCCGCAGGCAAGTTAGGCAAGTTGACTCCGAAAGGAGGCACTTTTCCCCAAGAAGCCAAACTCAAGAACCCTCAATGCAGATGTCATTTTGTGGGGCGCGTTTGGGCCTCCGATGGCAGCCAGGTTTGGAGGAGGGGGCAGCTTTGGTCTGGGAGAAATCCTCATCCTTATGGAATTTTTGTAGTCTAAAGCCCAGCACGGGCCGCAGGCTAGTTAGGCAAGTTGGCTTTGAAAGGAGGCACTTTTCCGCAAGAAGCCAAACTCAAGAGCCCACTTGGCAGATGTCATTTTGTAGGGCGCGTTTGGGCCTCCGATGGCAGCCAGGTTTGGAGGAGGGGGCAGCTTTGGTCTGGGAGAAATCCTCGTCCTTATGGAATTTTTGGAGGCAAAAGCCCAGGACGGGCCGCAGGCAAGTTGGCTTTGAAAGGAGGCACTTCCACCCAAGAAGCCAAACTCAAGAGCCCACTTGGCAGGTGCCATTTTGTAGGGCACGTTTGGGCCTCTGATGGCAGCCAGGTTTGGAGGAGGGGGCAGCTTTGGTCTGGGAGAAATCCTCGTCCTTATGGAATTTTTGTAGGCAAAAGCCCAGGACGGGCCGCAGGCAAGTTGGCTTTGAAAGGAGGCACTTTTCCCCAAGAAGACAAACTCAAGAGCCCACTTGGCAGATGTCATTTTGTAGGGCACGTTTCGGCCTCCGATGGCAGCCAGGTTTGGAGGAGGGGGCAGCTTTGGTCTGGGAGAAATCCTCGTCCTTATGGAATTTTTGTAGTCTAAAGCCCAGCACGGGCCGCAGGCTAGTTAGGCAAGTTGGCTTTGAAAGGAGGCACTTATCCGCAAGAAGCCAAACTCAAGAGCCCACTTGGCAGGTGTCATTTTGTAGGGCGCGTTTGGGCCTCCGATGGCAGCCAGGTTTGGAGGAGGGGGCAGCTTTGGTCTGGGAGAAATCCTCGTCCTTATGGAATTTTTGTAGCAAAAGCCCAGGACGGGCCGCAGGCAAGTTAGGCACGTTGGCTTTGAAAGGAGGCACTTCCACCCAAGAAGCCAAACTCAAGAGCCCACTTGGCAGGTGTCATTTTGTAGGGCACGTTTGGGCCTCCGATGGCAGCCAGGTTTGGAGGAGGGGGCAGCTTTGGTCTGGGAGAAATCCTCGTCCTTCTGGAATTTTTGTACTCAAAAGCCCAGGACGGACCGCAGGCAAGTTGACTCCGAAAGGAGGCACTTTTCCCCAGGAAGCCAAACTCAAGAACCCTCAATGCAGGTGTCATTTTGTGGGGCGCGTTTGGGCCTCCGATGGCAGCCAGGTTTGGAGGAGGGGGCAGCTTTGGTCTGGGAGAAATCCTCGTCCTTATGGAATTTTTGGAGGCAAAAGCCCTGCATGAGCCGCAGGCAAGTTGACTCCGAAAGGAGGTACTTTTCCTCAGAAAGCCAAACTCAAGAGCCCACTTGGCAGATGTCATTTTGTAGGGCGCGTTTGGGCCTCCGATGGCAGCCAGGTTTGGAGGAGGGGGCAGCTTTGGTCTGGGAGGAATCCTCGTCCTTATGGAATTTTTGTAGCAAAAGCCCAGGACGGGCCGCAGGCAAGTTAGTTTTGAAAGGAGTCACTTTTCCCCAAGAAGCCAAACTCAAGAGCCCACTTGGCAGGTGTCATTTTGTAGGGCGCGTTTGGGCCTCCGATGTCAGCCAGGTTTGGAGGAGGGGGCAGCTTTGGTCTGGGAGAAATCCTCGTCCTTATGGAATTTTTGTAGGCAAAAACCCCGCATGGGCCGCAGGCAAGTTAGGCAAGTTGACTCCGAAAGGAGGCACTTTTCCCCAAGAAGCCAAACTCAAGAACCCTCAATGCAGATGTCATTTTGTGGGGCGCGTTTGGGCCTCCGATGGCAGCCAGGTTTGGAGGAGGGGGCAGCTTTGGTCTGGGAGAAATCCTCATCCTTATGGAATTTTTGTAGTCTAAAGCCCAGCACGGGCCGCAGGCTAGTTAGGCAAGTTGGCTTTGAAAGGAGGCACTTTTCCGCAAGAAGCCAAACTCAAGAGCCCACTTGGCAGATGTCATTTTGTAGGGCGCGTTTGGGCCTCCGATGGCAGCCAGGTTTGGAGGAGGGGGCAGCTTTGGTCTGGGAGAAATCCTCGTCCTTATGGAATTTTTGGAGGCAAAAGCCCAGGACGGGCCGCAGGCAAGTTGGCTTTGAAAGGAGGCACTTCCACCCAAGAAGCCAAACTCAAGAGCCCACTTGGCAGGTGCCATTTTGTAGGGCACGTTTGGGCCTCTGATGGCAGCCAGGTTTGGAGGAGGGGGCAGCTTTGGTCTGGGAGAAATCCTCGTCCTTATGGAATTTTTGTAGGCAAAAGCCCAGGACGGGCCGCAGGCAAGTTGGCTTTGAAAGGAGGCACTTTTCCCCAAGAAGACAAACTCAAGAGCCCACTTGGCAGATGTCATTTTGTAGGGCACGTTTCGGCCTCCGATGGCAGCCAGGTTTGGAGGAGGGGGCAGCTTTGGTCTGGGAGAAATCCTCGTCCTTATGGAATTTTTGTAGTCTAAAGCCCAGCACGGGCCGCAGGCTAGTTAGGCAAGTTGGCTTTGAAAGGAGGCACTTATCCGCAAGAAGCCAAACTCAAGAGCCCACTTGGCAGGTGTCATTTTGTAGGGCGCGTTTGGGCCTCCGATGGCAGCCAGGTTTGGAGGAGGGGGCAGCTTTGGTCTGGGAGAAATCCTCGTCCTTATGGAATTTTTGTAGCAAAAGCCCAGGACGGGCCGCAGGCAAGTTAGGCACGTTGGCTTTGAAAGGAGGCACTTCCACCCAAGAAGCCAAACTCAAGAGCCCACTTGGCAGGTGTCATTTTGTAGGGCACGTTTGGGCCTCCGATGGCAGCCAGGTTTGGAGGAGGGGGCAGCTTTGGTCTGGGAGAAATCCTCGTCCTTCTGGAATTTTTGTACTCAAAAGCCCAGGACGGACCGCAGGCAAGTTGACTCCGAAAGGAGGCACTTTTCCCCAGGAAGCCAAACTCAAGAACCCTCAATGCAGGTGTCATTTTGTGGGGCGCGTTTGGGCCTCCGATGGCAGCCAGGTTTGGAGGAGGGGGCAGCTTTGGTCTGGGAGAAATCCTCGTCCTTATGGAATTTTTGGAGGCAAAAGCCCAGGACGGGCCGCAGGCAAGTTAGGCAATTTGGCTCCGAATGGAGGCACTTTTCCCCAAGAAGCCAAACTCAAGAGCCCACTTGGCAGATGTCATTTTGTAGGGCGCGTTTGGGCCTCTGATGGCAGCCAGGTTTGGAGGAGGGGGCAGCTTTGGTCTGGGAGAAATCCTCGTCCTTATGGAATTTTTGTAGTCTAAAGCCCAGCACAGGCCGCAGGCTAGTTAGGCAAGTTGGCTCCGAAAGGAGGCACTTTTCCCCAAGAAGCCAAACTCAAGAGCCCACTTGGCAGGTGTCATTTTGTAGGGCGTGTTTGGGCCTCCGATGGCAGCCAGGTTTGGAGGAGGGGGCAGCTTTGGTCTGGGAGAAATCCTCGTCCTTATGGAATTTTTGGAGGCAAAAGCCCTGCATGGGCCGCCGGCAAGTTGACTCCGAAAGGAGGCACTTTTCCCCAAGAAGCCAAACTCAAGAGCCCGCTTGGCAGATGTCATTTTGTAGGGCGCGTTTGGGCCTCCGATGGCAGCCAGGTTTGGCGGAGGGGGCAGCTTTGGTCTGGGAGAAATCCTCGTCCTTATGGAATTTTTGTAGAAAACGTCCGGGACGGGACGCAGGCAAGTTGGTTTTGAAAGGAGTCACTTTTCCCCAAGAAGCCAAACTCAAGAGCCCACAATGCAGATGTCATTTTGTAGGGCGCGTTTGGGCCTCCGATGTCAGCCAGGTTTGGAGGAGGGGGCAGCTTTGGTCTGGGAGAAATCCTTGTCCTTCTGGAATTTTTGTAGGCAAAAGCCCAGGACGGGCCGCAGGCAAGTTAGGCAAGTTGGCTTTGAAAGGAGGCACTTTTCCCCAAGAAGCCAAACTCAAGAGCCCACTTGGCAGGTGTCATTTTGTAGGGCGCGTTTGGGCCTCCGATGGCAGCCAGGTTTGGAGGAGGGGGCAGCTTTGTTCTGGGAGAAATCCTCGTCCTTATGGAATTTTTGTAGGCAAAAGCCCTGCATGGGCCGCCGGCAAGTTGACTCCGAAAGGAGGCAATTTTCCCCAAGAAGCCAAACTCAAGAGCCCACTTGGCAGGTGTCATTTTGTAGGGCGCGTTTGGGCCTCCGATGGCAGCCAGGTTTGGAGGAGGGGGCAGCTTTGGTCTGGGAGAAATCCTCGTCCTTATGGAATTTTTGTAGGCAAAACCCCTGCATGAGCCGCAGGCAAGTTGACTCCGAAAGGAGGCACTTTTCCCCAGAAAGCCAAACTCAAGAGCCCACTTGGCAGATGTCATTTTGTAGGGCGCGTTTGGGCCTCCGATGGCAGCCAGGTTTGGAGGAGGGGGCAGCTTTGGTCTGGGAGGAATCCTCGTCCTTATGGAATTTTTGTAGCAAAAGCCCAGGACGGGACGCAGGCAAGTTGGTTTTGAAAGGAGTCACTTTTCCCCAAGAAGCTAAACTCAAGAGCCGACTTGGCAGGTGTCATTTTGTAGGGCGCGTTTGGGCCTCCGATGTCAGCCAGGTTTGGAGGAGGGGGCAGCTTTGGTCTGGGAGAAATCCTCGTCCTTCTGGAATTTTTGTAGGCAAAAGCCCTGCATGGGCCGCAGGCAAGTTGACTCCGAAAGGAGGCACTTTTCCCCAGGAAAGCAAACTCAAGAACCCTCAATGCAGGTGTCATTTTGTGGGGCGCGTTTGGGCCTCCGATGGCAGCCAGGTTTGGAGGAGGGGGCAGCTTTGGTCTGGGAGAAATCCTCGTCCTTCTGGAATTTTTGGAGGCAAAAGCCCAGGACGGGCCGCAGGCAAGTTAGGCAATTTGGCTCCGAAAGGAGGCACTTTTCCCCAAGAAGCCAAACTCAAGAGCCCACAATGCAGATGTCATTTTGTAGGGCGCGTTTGGGCCTCTGATGGCAGCCAGGTTTGGAGGAGGGGGCAGCTTTGGTCTGGGAGAAATCCTCGTCCTTATGGAATTTTTGTAGGCAAAAGCCCGGGACGGGCCGCAGGCTAGTTAGGCAAGTTGGCTCCGAAAGGAGGCACTTTTCCCCAAGAAGCCAAACTCAAGAGCCCACTTGGCAGGTGTCATTTTGTAGGGCACGTTTGGGCCTCCAATGGCAGCCAGGTTTGGAGGAGGGGGCAGCTTTGGTCTGGGAGAAATCCTCGTCCTTATGGAATTTTTGGAGGCAAAAGCCCTGCATGGGCCGCTGGCAAGTTGACTCCGATAGGAGGCAATTTTCCCCAAGAAGCCAAACTCAAGAGCCCACTTGGCAGGTGTCATTTTGTAGGGCGCGTTTGGGCCTCCGATGGCAGCCAGGTTTGGAGGAGGGGGCAGCTTTGGTCTGGGAGAAATCCTCGTCCTTATGGAATTTTTGTAGGCAAAACCCCTGCATGAGCCGCAGGCAAGTTGACTCCGAAAGGAGGCACTTTTCCCCAGAAAGCCAAACTCAAGAGCCCACTTGGCAGATGTCATTTTGTAGGGCGCGTTTGGGCCTCCGATGGCAGCCAGGTTTGGAGGAGGGGGCAGCTTTGGTCTGGGAGGAATCCTCGTCCTTATGGAATTTTTGTAGGCAAAAACCCCGCATGGGCCGCAGGCAAGTTAGGCAAGTTGACTCCGAAAGGAGGCACTTTTCCCCAAGAAGCCAAACTCAAGAACCCTCAATGCAGATGTCATTTTGTGGGGCGCGTTTGGGCCTCCGATGGCAGCCAGGTTTGGAGGAGGGGGCAGCTTTGGTCTGGGAGAAATCCTCATCCTTATGGAATTTTTGTAGTCTAAAGCCCAGCACGGGCCGCAGGCTAGTTAGGCAAGTTGGCTTTGAAAGGAGGCACTTTTCCGCAAGAAGCCAAACTCAAGAGCCCACTTGGCAGATGTCATTTTGTAGGGCGCGTTTGGGCCTCCGATGGCAGCCAGGTTTGGAGGAGGGGGCAGCTTTGGTCTGGGAGAAATCCTCGTCCTTATGGAATTTTTGGAGGCAAAAGCCCAGGACGGGCCGCAGGCAAGTTGGCTTTGAAAGGAGGCACTTCCACCCAAGAAGCCAAACTCAAGAGCCCACTTGGCAGGTGCCATTTTGTAGGGCACGTTTGGGCCTCTGATGGCAGCCAGGTTTGGAGGAGGGGGCAGCTTTGGTCTGGGAGAAATCCTCGTCCTTATGGAATTTTTGTAGGCAAAAGCCCAGGACGGGCCGCAGGCAAGTTGGCTTTGAAAGGAGGCACTTTTCCCCAAGAAGACAAACTCAAGAGCCCACTTGGCAGATGTCATTTTGTAGGGCACGTTTCGGCCTCCGATGGCAGCCAGGTTTGGAGGAGGGGGCAGCTTTGGTCTGGGAGAAATCCTCGTCCTTATGGAATTTTTGTAGTCTAAAGCCCAGCACGGGCCGCAGGCTAGTTAGGCAAGTTGGCTTTGAAAGGAGGCACTTATCCGCAAGAAGCCAAACTCAAGAGCCCACTTGGCAGGTGTCATTTTGTAGGGCGCGTTTGGGCCTCCGATGGCAGCCAGGTTTGGAGGAGGGGGCAGCTTTGGTCTGGGAGAAATCCTCGTCCTTATGGAATTTTTGTAGCAAAAGCCCAGGACGGGCCGCAGGCAAGTTAGGCACGTTGGCTTTGAAAGGAGGCACTTCCACCCAAGAAGCCAAACTCAAGAGCCCACTTGGCAGGTGTCATTTTGTAGGGCACGTTTGGGCCTCCGATGGCAGCCAGGTTTGGAGGAGGGGGCAGCTTTGGTCTGGGAGAAATCCTCGTCCTTCTGGAATTTTTGTACTCAAAAGCCCAGGACGGACCGCAGGCAAGTTGACTCCGAAAGGAGGCACTTTTCCCCAGGAAGCCAAACTCAAGAACCCTCAATGCAGGTGTCATTTTGTGGGGCGCGTTTGGGCCTCCGATGGCAGCCAGGTTTGGAGGAGGGGGCAGCTTTGGTCTGGGAGAAATCCTCGTCCTTATGGAATTTTTGGAGGCAAAAGCCCAGGACGGGCCGCAGGCAAGTTAGGCAATTTGGCTCCGAATGGAGGCACTTTTCCCCAAGAAGCCAAACTCAAGAGCCCACTTGGCAGATGTCATTTTGTAGGGCGCGTTTGGGCCTCTGATGGCAGCCAGGTTTGGAGGAGGGGGCAGCTTTGGTCTGGGAGAAATCCTCGTCCTTATGGAATTTTTGTAGTCTAAAGCCCAGCACAGGCCGCAGGCTAGTTAGGCAAGTTGGCTCCGAAAGGAGGCACTTTTCCCCAAGAAGCCAAACTCAAGAGCCCACTTGGCAGGTGTCATTTTGTAGGGCGTGTTTGGGCCTCCGATGGCAGCCAGGTTTGGAGGAGGGGGCAGCTTTGGTCTGGGAGAAATCCTCGTCCTTATGGAATTTTTGGAGGCAAAAGCCCTGCATGGGCCGCCGGCAAGTTGACTCCGAAAGGAGGCACTTTTCCCCAAGAAGCCAAACTCAAGAGCCCGCTTGGCAGATGTCATTTTGTAGGGCGCGTTTGGGCCTCCGATGGCAGCCAGGTTTGGCGGAGGGGGCAGCTTTGGTCTGGGAGAAATCCTCGTCCTTATGGAATTTTTGTAGAAAACGTCCGGGACGGGACGCAGGCAAGTTGGTTTTGAAAGGAGTCACTTTTCCCCAAGAAGCCAAACTCAAGAGCCCACAATGCAGATGTCATTTTGTAGGGCGCGTTTGGGCCTCCGATGTCAGCCAGGTTTGGAGGAGGGGGCAGCTTTGGTCTGGGAGAAATCCTTGTCCTTCTGGAATTTTTGTAGGCAAAAGCCCAGGACGGGCCGCAGGCAAGTTAGGCAAGTTGGCTTTGAAAGGAGGCACTTTTCCCCAAGAAGCCAAACTCAAGAGCCCACTTGGCAGGTGTCATTTTGTAGGGCGCGTTTGGGCCTCCGATGGCAGCCAGGTTTGGAGGAGGGGGCAGCTTTGTTCTGGGAGAAATCCTCGTCCTTATGGAATTTTTGTAGGCAAAAGCCCTGCATGGGCCGCCGGCAAGTTGACTCCGAAAGGAGGCAATTTTCCCCAAGAAGCCAAACTCAAGAGCCCACTTGGCAGGTGTCATTTTGTAGGGCGCGTTTGGGCCTCCGATGGCAGCCAGGTTTGGAGGAGGGGGCAGCTTTGGTCTGGGAGAAATCCTCGTCCTTATGGAATTTTTGTAGGCAAAACCCCTGCATGAGCCGCAGGCAAGTTGACTCCGAAAGGAGGCACTTTTCCCCAGAAAGCCAAACTCAAGAGCCCACTTGGCAGATGTCATTTTGTAGGGCGCGTTTGGGCCTCCGATGGCAGCCAGGTTTGGAGGAGGGGGCAGCTTTGGTCTGGGAGGAATCCTCGTCCTTATGGAATTTTTGTAGCAAAAGCCCAGGACGGGACGCAGGCAAGTTGGTTTTGAAAGGAGTCACTTTTCCCCAAGAAGCTAAACTCAAGAGCCGACTTGGCAGGTGTCATTTTGTAGGGCGCGTTTGGGCCTCCGATGTCAGCCAGGTTTGGAGGAGGGGGCAGCTTTGGTCTGGGAGAAATCCTCGTCCTTCTGGAATTTTTGTAGGCAAAAGCCCTGCATGGGCCGCAGGCAAGTTGACTCCGAAAGGAGGCACTTTTCCCCAGGAAAGCAAACTCAAGAACCCTCAATGCAGGTGTCATTTTGTGGGGCGCGTTTGGGCCTCCGATGGCAGCCAGGTTTGGAGGAGGGGGCAGCTTTGGTCTGGGAGAAATCCTCGTCCTTCTGGAATTTTTGGAGGCAAAAGCCCAGGACGGGCCGCAGGCAAGTTAGGCAATTTGGCTCCGAAAGGAGGCACTTTTCCCCAAGAAGCCAAACTCAAGAGCCCACAATGCAGATGTCATTTTGTAGGGCGCGTTTGGGCCTCTGATGGCAGCCAGGTTTGGAGGAGGGGGCAGCTTTGGTCTGGGAGAAATCCTCGTCCTTATGGAATTTTTGTAGGCAAAAGCCCGGGACGGGCCGCAGGCTAGTTAGGCAAGTTGGCTCCGAAAGGAGGCACTTTTCCCCAAGAAGCCAAACTCAAGAGCCCACTTGGCAGGTGTCATTTTGTAGGGCACGTTTGGGCCTCCAATGGCAGCCAGGTTTGGAGGAGGGGGCAGCTTTGGTCTGGGAGAAATCCTCGTCCTTATGGAATTTTTGGAGGCAAAAGCCCTGCATGGGCCGCTGGCAAGTTGACTCCGATAGGAGGCAATTTTCCCCAAGAAGCCAAACTCAAGAGCCCACTTGGCAGGTGTCATTTTGTAGGGCGCGTTTGGGCCTCCGATGGCAGCCAGGTTTGGAGGAGGGGGCAGCTTTGGTCTGGGAGAAATCCTCGTCCTTATGGAATTTTTGTAGGCAAAACCCCTGCATGAGCCGCAGGCAAGTTGACTCCGAAAGGAGGCACTTTTCCCCAGAAAGCCAAACTCAAGAGCCCACTTGGCAGATGTCATTTTGTAGGGCGCGTTTGGGCCTCCGATGGCAGCCAGGTTTGGAGGAGGGGGCAGCTTTGGTCTGGGAGGAATCCTCGTCCTTATGGAATTTTTGTAGCAAAAGCCCAGGACGGGACGCAGGCAAGTTGGTTTTGAAAGGAGTCACTTTTCCCCAAGAAGCCAAACTCAAGATCCGACTTGGCAGGTGTCATTTTGTAGGGCGCGTTTGGGCCTCCGATGGCAGCCAGGTTTGGAGGAGGGGGCAGCTTTGGTCTGGGAGAAATCCTCGTCCTTATGGAATTTTTGTAGGCAAAAACCCCACATGGGCCGCAGGCATGTTAGGCAAGTTGACTCCGAAAGGAGGCACTTTTCCCCAAGAAGCCAAACTCAAGAACCCTCAATGCAGATGTCATTTTGTGGGGCGCGTTTGGGCCTCCGATGGCAGCCAGGTTTGGAGGAGGGGGCAGCTTTGGTCTGGGAGAAATCCTCGTCCTTATGGAATTTTTGTAGTCTAAAGCCCAGCACGGGCCGCAGTCTAGTTAGGCAAGTTGGCTTTGAAAGGAGGCACTTTTCCGCAAGAAGCCAAACTCAAGAGCCCACTTGGCAGATGTCATTTTGTAGGGCGCGTTTGGGCCTCCGATGGCAGCCAGGTTTGGAGGAGGGGGCAGCTTTGGTCTGGGAGAAATCCTCGTCCTTATGGAATTTTTGTAGGGAAAAGCCCAGGACGTGCCGCAGGCAAGTTGGCTTTGAAAGGAGGCAATTCCACCCAAGAAGCCAAACTCAAGAGCCCACTTGGCAGGTGTCATTTTGTAGGGCACGTTTGGGCCTCCGATGGCAGCCAGGATTGGAGGAGGGGGCAGCTTTGGTCTGGGAGAAATCCTCGTCCTTATGGAATTTTTGTAGGCAAAAGCCCTGCATGGGCCGCAGGCAAGTTGACTCCGAAAGGAGGCACTTTTCCCCAGGAAGCCAAACTCAAGAACCCTCAATGCAGGTGTCATTTTGTGGGGCGCGTTTGGGCCTCCGATGGCAGCCAGGTTTGGAGGAGGGAGCAGCTTTGGTCTGGGAGAAATCCTCGTCCTTCTGGAATTTTTGGAGGCAAAAGCCCAGGACGGGCCGCAGTCAAGTTAGGCAATTTGGCTCCGAAAGGAGGCACTTTTCCCCAAGAAGCCAAACTCAAGAGCCCACTTGGCAGGTGTCATTTTCTAGGGCGCGTTTGGGCCTCCGATGGCAGCCAGGTTTGGAGGAGGGGGCAGCTTTGGTCTGGGAGAAATCCTCGTCCTTATGGAATTTTTGTAGGCAAAAGCCCAGCACAGGCCGCAGGCTAGTTAGGCAAGTTGGCTCCGAAAGGAGGCACTTTTCCCCAAGAAGCCAAACTCAAGAGCCCACTTGGCAGGTGTCATTTTGTAGGGCGCGTTTGGGCCTCCGATGGCAGCCAGGTTTGGAGGAGGGGGCAGCTTTGGTCTGGGAGAAATCCTCGTCCTTATGGAATTTTTGGAGGCAAAAGCCCTGCATGGGCCGCCGGCAAGTTGACTCCGAAAGGAGGCACTTTTCCCCAAGAAGCCAAACTCAAGAGCCTGCTTGGCAGATGTCATTTTGTAGGGCGCGTTTGGGCCTCCGATGGCAGCCAGGTTTGGCGGAGGGGGCAGCTTTGGTCTGGGAGGAATCCTCGTCCTTATGGAATTTTTGTAGCAAAAGTCCGGGACGGGACGCAGGCAAGTTGGTTTTGAAAGGAGTCACTTTTCCCCAAGAAGCCAAACTCAAGAGCCCACAATGCAGATGTCATTTTGTAGGGCGCGTTTGGGCCTCCGATGGCAGCCAGGTTTGGAGGAGGGAGCAGCTTTGGTCTGGGAGAAATCCTTGTCCTTCTGGAATTTTTGTAGGCAAAAGCCCAGGACGGGCCGCAGGCAAGTTAGGCAAGTTGGCTTTGAAAGGAGGCACTTTTCCCCAAGAAGCCAAACTCAAGAGCCCACTTGGCAGGTGTCATTTTGTAGGGCGCGTTTGGGCCTCCGATGGCAGCCAGGTTTGGAGGAGGGGGCAGCTTTGGTCTGGGAGAAATCCTCGTCCTTATGGAATTTTTGTACTCAAAAGCCCAGGACGGGCCGCAGGCAAGTTAGGCAAGTTGGCTCCGAAAGGAGGCACTTTTCCGCAAGAAGCCAAACTCAAGAACCCACAATGCAGATGTCATTTTGTAGGGCGCGTTTGGGCCTCCGATGGCAGCCAGGTTTGGAGGAGGGGGCAGCTTTGGTCTGGGAGAAATCCTCGTCCTTATGGAATTTTTGTAGGCAAAAGCCCTGCATGGGCCGCCGGCAAGTTGACTCCGAAAGGAGGCAATTTTCCCCAAGAAGCCAAACTCAAGAGCCCACTTGGCAGGTGTCATTTTGTAGGGCGCGTTTGGGCCTCCGATGGCAGCCAGGTTTGGAGGAGGGGGCAGCTTTGGTCTGGGAGAAATCCTCGTCCTTATGGAATTTTTGAAGGAAAACCCCTGCATGAGCCGCAGGCAAGTTGACTCCGAAAGGAGGCACTTTTCCCCAGAAAGCCAAACTCAAGAGCCCACTTGGCAGATGTCATTTTGTAGGGCGCGTTTGGGCCTCCGATGTCAGCCAGGTTTGGAGGAGGGGGCAGCTTTGGTCTGGGAGAAATCCTCGTCCTTATGGAATTTTTGTAGGCAAAAACCCCACATGGGCCGCAGGCAAATTAGGCAAGTTGGCTTTGAAAGGAGGCACTTCCACCCAAGAAGCCAAACTCAAGAGCCCACTTGGCAGGTGTCATTTTGTAGGGCACGTTTGGGCCTCCGATGGCAGCCAGGTTTGGAGGAGGGGGCAGCTTTGGTCTGGGAGAAATCCTCGTCCTTCTGGAATTTTTGTAGGCAAAAGCCCTGCATGGGCCGCAGGCAAGTTGACTCCGAAAGGAGGCACTTTTCCCCAGGAAGCCAAACTCAAGAACCCTCAATACAGGTGTCATTTTGTGGGGCGCGTTTGGGCCTCCGATGGCAGCCAGGTTTGGAGGAGGGGGCAGCTTTGGTCTGGGAGAAATCCTCGTCCTTCTGGAATTTTTGGAGGCAAAAGCCCAGGACGGGCCGCAGGCAAGTTAGGCAATTTGGCTCCGAAAGGAGGCACTTTTCCCCAAGAAGCCAAACTCAAGAGCCCACTTGGCAGATGTCATTTTGTAGGGCGCGTTTGGGCCTCTGATGGCAGCCAGGTTTGGAGGAGGGGGCAGCTTTGGTCTGGGAGAAATCCTCGTCCTTATGGAATTTTTGTAGGCAAAAGCCCAGCACAGGCCGCAGGCAAGTTAGGCAAGTTGGCTCCGAAAGGAGGCACTTTTCCCCAAGAAGCCAAACTCAAGAGCCCACTTGGCAGGTGTCATTTTGTAGGGCGCGTTTGGGCCTCCGATGGCAGCCAGGTTTGGAGGAGGGGGCAGCTTTGGTCTGGGAGAAATCCTCGTCCTTATGGAATTTTTGGAGGCAAAAGCCCTGCATGGGCCGCCGGCAAGTTGACTCCGAAAGGAGGCACTTGTCCCCAAGAAGCCAAACTCAAGAGCCCGCTTGGCAGATGTCATTTTGTAGGGCACGTTTGGGCCTCCGATGGCAGCCAGGTTTGGCGGAGGGGGCAGCTTTGGTCTGGGAGGAATCCTCGTCCTTATGGAATTTTTGTAGAAAACGTCCGGGACGGGACGCAGGCAAGTTGGTTTTGAAAGGAGTCACTTTTCCCCAAGAAGCCAAACTCAAGAGCCCACTTGGCAGATGTCATTTTGTAGGGCGCGTTTGGGCCTCCGATGGCAGCCAGGTTTGGAGGAGGGAGCAGCTTTGGTCTGGGAGAAATCCTTGTCCTTCTGGAATTTTTGTAGGCAAAAGGCCAGGACGGGCCGCATGCAAGTTAGGCAATTTGGCTCCGAAAGGAGGCACTTTTCCCCAAGAAGCCAAACTCAAGAGCCCACTTGGCAGATGTCATTTTGTAGGGCGCGTTTGGGCCTCCGATGGCAGCCAGGTTTGGAGGAGGGGGCAGCTTTGGTCTGGGAGAAATCCTCGTCCTTATGGAATTTTTGTACTCAAAAGCCCAGGACGGGCCGCAGGCAAGTTAGGCAAGTTGGCTCCGAAAGGAGGCACTTTTCCCCAAGAAGCCAAACTCAAGAACCCACAATGCAGATGTCATTTTGTAGGGCGCGTTTGGGCCTCCGATGGCAGCCAGGTTTGGAGGAGGGGGCAGCTTTGTTCTGGGAGAAATCCTCGTCCTTATGGAATTTTTGTAGGCAAAAGCCCTGCATGGGCCGCCGGCAAGTTGACTCCGAAAGGAGGCAATTTTCCCCAAGAAGCCAAACTCAAGAGCCCACTTGGCAGGTGTCATTTTGTAGGGCGCGTTTGGGCCTCCGATGGCAGCCAGGTTTGGAGGAGGGGGCAGCTTTGGTCTGGGAGAAATCCTCGTCCTTATGGAATTTTTGTCGGCAAAAGCCCTGCATGACCCGCAGGCAAGTTGACTCCGAAAGGAGGCACTTTTCCCCAGAAAGCCAAACTCAAGAGCCCACTTGGCAGATGTCATTTTGTAGGGCGCGTTTGGGCCTCCGATGTCAGCCAGGTTTGGAGGAGGGGGCAGCTTTGTTCTGGGAGAAATCCTCGTCCTTCTGGAATTTTTGTAGGCAAAAACCCCACATGGGCCGCAGGCAAATTAGGCAAGTTGGCTTTGAAAGGAGGCACTTCCACCCAAGAAGCCAAACTCAAGAGCCCACTTGGCAGGTGTCATTTTGTAGGGCACGTTTGGGCCTCCCATGGCAGCCAGGTTTGGAGGAGGGGGCAGCTTTGGTCTGGGAGAAATCCTCGTCCTTCTGGAATTTTTGTAGGCAAAAGCCCTGCATGGGCCGCAGGCAAGTTGACTCCGAAAGGAGGCACTTTTCCCCAGGAAGCCAAACTCAAGAACCCTCAATGCAGGTGTCATTTTGTGGGGCGCGTTTGGGCCTCCGATGGCAGCCAGGTTTGGAGGAGGGGGCAGCTTTGGTCTGGGAGAAATCCTCGTCCTTCTGGAATTTTTGGAGGCAAAAGCCCAGGACGGGCCGCAGTCAAGTTAGGCAATTTGGCTCCGAAAGGAGGCACTTTTCCCCAAGAAGCCAAACTCAAGAGCCCACTTGGCAGATGTCATTTTGTAGGGCGCGTTTGGGCCTCTGATGGCAGCCAGGTTTGGAGGAGGGGGCAGCTTTGTTCTGGGAGAAATCCTCGTCCTTATGGAATTTTTGGAGGCAAAAGCCCTGCGTGGGCCGCCGGCAAGTTGACTCCGAAAGGAGGCACTTTTCCCCAAGAAGCCAAACTCAAGAGCCCGCTTGGCAGATGTCATTTTGTAGGGCGCGTTTGGGCCTCCGATGTCAGCCAGGTTTGGCGGAGGGGGCAGCTTTGGTCTGGGAGGAATCCTCGTCCTTATGGAATTTTTGTAGCAAACGTCCGGGACGGGACGCAGGCAAGTTGGTTTTGAAAGGAGTCACTTTTCCCCAAGAAGCCAAACTCAAGAGCCCACTTGGCAGATGTCATTTTGTAGGGCGCGTTTGGGCCTCCGATGGCAGCCAGGTTTGGAGGAGGGAGCAGCTTTGGTCTGGGAGAAATCCTTGTCCTTCTGGAATTTTTGTAGGCAAAAGCCCAGGACGGGCCGCAGGCAAGTTAGGCAAGTTGGCTTTGAAAGGAGGCACTTTTCCCCAAGAAGCCAAACTCAAGAGCCCACTTGGCAGGTGTCATTTTGTAGGGCGCGTTTGGGCCTCCGATGGCAGCCAGGTTTGGAGGAGGGGGCAGCTTTGGTCTGGGAGAAATCCTCGTCCTTATGGAATTTTTGTACTCAAAAGCCCAGGACGGGCCGCAGGCAAGTTAGGCAAGTTGGCTCCGAAAGGAGGCACTTTTCCCCAAGAAGCCAAACTCAAGAACCCACAATGCAGATGTCATTTTGTAGGGCGCGTTTGGGCCTCCGATGGCAGCCAGGTTTGGAGGAGGGGGCAGCTTTGTTCTGGGAGAAATCCTCGTCCTTATGGAATTTTTGTAGTCAAAAGCCCTGCATGGGCCGCCGGCAAGTTGACTCCGAAAGGAGGCAATTTTCCCCAAGAAGCCAAACTCAAGAGCCCACTTGGCAGGTGTCATTTTGTAGGGCGCGTTTGGGCCTCCGATGGCAGCCAGGTTTGGAGGAGGGGGCAGCTTTGGTCTGGGAGGAATCCTCGTCCTTATGGAATTTTTGTAGGCAAAAACCCCACATGGGCCGCAGGCAAATTAGGCAAGTTGGCTTTGAAAGGAGGCACTTCCACCAAGAAGCCAAACTCAAGAGCCCACTTGGCAGGTGTCATTTTGTAGGGCGCGTTTGGGCCTCCGATTGCAGCCAGGTTTGGAGGAGGGGGCAGCTTTGGTCTGGGAGAAATCCTCGTCCTTATGGAATTTTTGTTGGCAAAAGCCCAGCACAGGCCGCAGGCAAGTTAGGCAAGTTGGCTATGAAAGGAGGCACTTTTCCCCAAGAAGCGAAACTCAAGAACCCACTTGGCAGATGTCATTTTGTAGGGCGCGTTTGGGCCTCCGATGGCAGCCAGGTTTGGAGGAGGGAGCTGCTTTGGTCTGGGAGAAATCCTCGTCCTTCTGGAATTTTTGTAGGCAAAAGCCCAGCATGGGCCGCAGGCTAGTTAGGCAAGTTGGCTCCGAAAGGAGGCACTTTTCCCCAAGAAGCCAAACTCAAGAGCCCACTTGGCAGGTGTCATTTTGTAGGGCGCGTTTGGGCCTCCGATGGCAGCCAGGTTTGGAGGAGGGGGCAGCTTTGGTCTGGGAGAAATCCTCGTCCTTATGGAATTTTTGTAGGCAAAAGCCCTGCATGGGCCGCCGGCAAGTTGACTCCGAAAGGAGGCAATTTTCCCCAAGAAGCCAAACTCAAGAGCCCACTTGGCAGGTGTCATTTTGTAGGGCGCGTTTGGGCCTCCGATGGCAGCCAGGTTTGGAGGAGGGGGCAGTTTTGGTCTGGGAGAAATCCTCGTCCTTATGGAATTTTTGTAGGCAAAAGCCCTGCATGAGCCGCAGGCAAGTTGACTCCGAAAGGAGGCACTTTTCCCCAGAAAGCCAAACTCAAGAGCCCACTTGGCAGATGTCATTTTGTAGGGCGCGTTTGGGCCTCCGATGGCAGCCAGGTTTGGAGGAGGGGGCAGCTTTGGTCTGGGAGGAATCCTCGTCCTTATGGAATTTTTGTAGCAAAAGCCCAGGACGGGACGCAGGCAAGTTGGTTTTGAAAGGAGTCACTTTTCCCCAAGAAGCCAAACTCAAGAGCCGACTTGGCAGGTGTCATTTTGTAGGGCGCGTTTGGGCCTCCGATGTCAGCCAGGTTTGGAGGAGGGGGCAGCTTTGGTCTGGGAGAAATCCTCGTCCTTATGGAATTTTTGTAGGCAAAAACCCCACATGGGCCGCAGGCAAATTAGGCAAGTTGGCTTTGAAAGGAGGCACTTCCACCCAAGAAGCCAAACTCAAGAGCCCACTTGGCAGATGTCATTTTGTAGGGCGCGTTTGGGCCTCCGATTGCAGCCAGGTTTGGAGGAGGGGGCAGCTTTGGTCTGGGAGAAATCCTCGTCCTTATGGAATTTTTGTTGGCAAAAGCCCAGCACAGGCCGCAGGCAAGTTAGGCAAGTTGGCTATGAAAGGAGGCACTTTTCCCCAAGAAGCGAAACTCAAGAACCCACTTGGCAGATGTCATTTTGTAGGGCGCGTTTGGGCCTCCGATGGCAGCCAGGTTTGGAGGAGGGAGCTGCTTTGGTCTGGGAGAAATCCTCGTCCTTCTGGAATTTTTGTAGGCAAAAGCCCAGCATGGGCCGCAGGCTAGTTAGGCAAGTTGGCTCCGAAAGGAGGCACTTTTCCCCAAGAAGCCAAACTCAAGAGCCCACTTGGCAGGTGTCATTTTGTAGGGCGCGTTTGGGCCTCCGATGGCAGCCAGGTTTGGAGGAGGGGGCAGCTTTGGTCTGGGAGAAATCCTCGTCCTTCTGGAATTTTTGTACTCAAAAGCCCAGGACGGGCCGCAGGCAAGTTAGGCATTTTGGCTCCGAAAGGAAGCACTTTTCCCCAAGAACCCAAACTCAAGAGCCCACTTGGCAGATGTCATTTTGTAGGGCGCGTTTGGGCCTCCGATGGCAGCCAGGTTTGGAGGAGGGGGCAGCTTTGTTCTGGGAGAAATCCTCGTCCTTCTGGAATTTTTGGAGGCAAAAGCCCAGGACGGGCCGCAGGCAAGTTGGCTTTGAAAGGAGGCACTTCCACCCAAGAAGCCAAACTCAAGAGCCCACTTGGCAGATGTCATTTTGTAGGGCACGTTTGGGCCTCCGATGGCAGCCAGGTTTGGAGGAGGGGGCAGCTTTGGTCTGGGAGAAATCCTCGTCCTTATGGAATTTTTGTACTCAAAAGCCCAGGACGGGCGGCAGGCAAGTTAGGCAAGTTGGCTTTGAAAGGAGGCACTTTTCCCCAAGAAGCCAAACTCAAGAACCCACAATGCAGATGTCCTTTTGTAGGGCGCGTTTGGGCCTCTGATGGCAGCCAGGTTTGGAGGAGGGGGCAGCTTTGGTCTGGGAGAAATCCTCGTCCTTATGGAATTTTTGTACTCAAAAGCCCAGGACGGGCCGCAGGCAAGTTAGGCATTTTGGCTCCGAAAGGAAGCACTTTTCCCCAAGAACCCAAACTCAAGAGCCCACTTGGCAGATGTCATTTTGTAGGGCGCGTTTGGGCCTCCGATGGCAGCCAGGTTTGGAGGAGGGGGCAGCTTTGTTCTGGGAGAAATCCTCGTCCTTATGGAATTTTTGTAGGCACAAGCCCAGGACGGGCCGCAGGCAAGTTGGCTTTGAAAGGAGGCACTTTCCCCCAAGAAGCCAAACTCAAGAGCCCACTTGGCAGGTGTCATTTTGTAGGGCGCGTTTGGGCCTCCGATGGCAGCCAGGTTTGGAGGAGGGGGCAGCTTTGGTCTGGGAGAAATCCTCGTCCTTATGGAATTTTTGTCGGCAAAAGCCCTGCATGGGCCGCAGGCAAGTTGACTCCGAAAGGAGGCACTTTTCCCCAAGAAGCCAAACTCAAGAGCCCACTTGGCAGGTGTCATTTTGTAGGGCGCGTTTGGGCCTCCGATGGCAGCCAGGTTTGGAGGAGGGGGCAGCTTTGGTCTGGGAGGAATCCTCGTCCTTATGGAATTTTTGTAGCAAAAGCCCGGGACGGGACACAGGCAAGTTGGTTTTGAAAGGAGGCACTTTTCCCCAAGAAGCCAAACTCAAGAGCCCACTTGGCAGGTGTCATTTTGTAGGGCACGTTTGGGCCTCCGATGGCAGCCAGGTTTGGAGGAGGGGGCAGCTTTGGCCTGGGAGAAATCCTCGTCCTTATGGAATTTTTGGAGGCAAAAGCCCAGGACGGGCCGCAGGCAAGTTAGGCAAGTTGGCTCCGAAAGGAGGCACTTTTCCCCAAGAAGCCAAACTCAAGAACCCTCAATGCAGATGTCATTTTGTGGGGCGCGTTTGGGCCTCTGATGGCAGCCAGGTTTGGAGGAGGGGGCAGCTTTGGTCTGGGAGAAATCCTCGTCCTTATGGAATTTTTGTAGTCTAAAGCCCAGCACGGGCCGCAGGCTAGTTAGGCAAGTTGGCTTTGAACGGAGGCACTTTTCCGCAAGAAGCCAAACTCAAGAGCCCACTTGGCAGATGTCATTTTGTAGGGCGCGTTTGGGCCTCCGATGGCAGCCAGGTTTGGAGGAGGGGGCAGCTTTGGTCTGGGAGAAATCCTCGTCCTTATGGAATTTTTGTAGGCAAAAGCCCAGGACGGGCCGCAGGCAAGTTGGCTTTGAAAGGAGGCACTTCCACCCAAGAAGCCAAACTCAAGAGCCCTCAATGCAGATGTCATTTTGTAGGGCGCGTTTGGGCCTCCGATGGCAGCCAGGTTTGGAGGAGGGGGCAGCTTTGGTCTGGGAGAAATCCTCGTCCTTATGGAATTTTTGTAGGCAAAAGCCCTGCATGGGCCGCAGGCAAGTTGACTCCGAAAGGAGGCACTTTTCCCCAGGAAGCCAAACTCAAGAACTCTCAATGCAGGTGTCATTTTGTGGGGCGCGTTTGGGCCTCCGATGGCAGCCAGGTTTGGAGGAGGGGGCAGCTTTGGTCTGGGAGAAATCCTCGTCCTTCTGGAATTTTTGGAGGCAAAAGCCCAGGACGGGCCGCAGGCAAGTTAGGCAAGTTGGCTCCGAAAGGAGGCACTTTTCCCCAAGAAGCCAAACTCAAGAGCACACTTGGCAGATGTCATTTTGTGGGGCGCGTTTGGGCCTCTGATGGCAGCCAGGTTTGGAGGAGGGGGCAGCTATGGTCTGGGAGAAATCCTCGTCCTTATGGAATTTTTGTAGGCAAAAGACCAGGACGGGCCGCAGGCAAGTTGACTCCGAAAGGAGGCACTTTTCCCCAAGAAGCCAAACTCAAGAGCCCACTTGGGAGGTGTCATTTTGTAGGGCGCGTTTGGGCCTCCGATGGCAGCCAGGTTTGGAGGAGGGGGCAGCTTTGGTCTGGGAGAAATCCTCGTCCTTATGGAATTTTTGTTGGCAAAAGCCCACGACTGTCCGCAGGCAAGTTAGGCAAGTTGGCTAAGAAAGGAGGCACTTTTCCCCAAGAAGCGAAACTCAAGAACCCACTTGGCAGATGTCATTTTGTAGGGCGCGTTTGGGCCTCCGATGGCAGCCAGGTTTGGAGGAGGGGGCAGCTTTGGTCTGGGAGAAATCCTCGTCCTTCTGGAATTTTTGTAGGCAAAAGCCCAGCACGGGCCGCAGGCTAGTTAGGCAAGTTGGCTCCGAAAGGAGGCACTTTTCCCCAAGAAGCCAAACTCAAGAGCCCACTTGGCAGGTGTCATTTTGTAGGGCGCGTTTGGGCCTCCGATGGCAGCCAGGTTTGGAGGAGGGGGCAGCTTTGGTCTGGGAGAAATCCTCGTCCTTCTGGAATTTTTGTACTCAAAAGCCCAGGACGGGCCGCAGGCAAGTTAGGCATTTTGGCTCCGAAAGGAAGCACTTTTCCGCAAGAAGCCAAACTCAAGAGCCCACTTGGCAGATGTCATTTTGTAGGGCGCGTTTGGGCCTCCGATGGCAGCCAGGTTTGGAGGAGGGGGCAGCTTTGTTCTGGGAGAAATCCTCGTCCTTATGGAATTTTTGTAGGCACAAGCCCAGGACGGGCCGCAGGCAAGTTGGCTTTGAAAGGAGGCACTTTCCCCCAAGAAGCCAAACTCAAGAGCCCACTTGGCAGGTGTCATTTTGTGGGGCGCGTTTGGGCCTCCGATGGCAGCCAGGTTTGGAGGAGGGGGCAGCTTTGGTCTGGGAGAAATCCTCGTCCTTATGGAATTTTTGTAGGCAAAAGCCCTGCATGGGCCGCAGGCAAGTTGACTCCGAAAGGAGGCACTTTTCCCCAGGAAGCCAAACTCAAGAGCCCACTTGGCAGATGTCATTTTGTAGGGCGCGTTTGGGCCTCCGATGGCAGCCAAGTTTGGAGGAGGGGGCAGCTTTGGTCTGGGAGGAATCCTCGTCCTTATGGAATTTTTGTAGCAAAAGCCCGGGACGGGACACAGGCATGTTGGTTTTGAAAGGAGTCACTTTTCCCCAAGAAGCCAAACTCAAGAGCCCACTTGGCAGGTGTCATTTTCTAGGGCGCGTTTGGGCCTCCGATGGCAGCCAGGTTTGGAGGAGGGGGCAGCTTTGGCCTGGGAGAAATCCTCGTCCTTCTGGAATTTTTGGAGGCAAAAGCCCAGGACGGGCCGCAGGCAAGTTAGGCAAGTTGGCTCCGAAAGGAGGCACTTTTCCCCAAGAAGCCAAACTCAAGAACCCTCAATGCAGATGTCATTTTGTGGGGCGCGTTTGGGCCTCTGATGGCAGCCAGGTTTGGAGGAGGGGGCAGCTTTGGTCTGGGAGAAATCCTCGTCCTTATGGAATTTTTGTAGTCTAAAGCCCAGCACGGGCCGCAGGCTAGTTAGGCAATTTGGCTTTGAACGGAGGCACTTTTCCGCAAGAAGCCAAACTCAAGAGCCCACTTGGCAGATGTCATTTTATAGGGCGCGTTTGGGCCTCCGATGGCAGCCAGGTTTGGAGGAGGGGGCAGCTTTGGTCTGGGAGAAATCCTCGTCCTTATGGAATTTTTGTAGCAAAAGCCCAGGACGGGCCGCAGGCAAGTTGGCTTTGAAACGAGGCACTTCCACCCAAGAAGCCAAACTCAAGAGCCCACTTGGCAGGTGTCATTTTGTAGGGCACGTTTGGGCCTCCGATGGCAGCCAGGTTTGGAGGAGGGGGCAGCTTTGGTCTGGGAGAAATCCTCGTCCTTATGGAATTTTTGTAGGCAAAAGCCCTGCATGGGCCGCAGGCAAGTTGACTCCGAAAGGAGGCACTTTTCCCCAGGAAGCCAAACTCAAGAACTCTCAATGCAGGTGTCATTTTGTGGGGCGCGTTTGGGCCTCCGATGGCAGCCAGGTTTGGAGGAGGGGGCAGCTTTGGTCTGGGAGAAATCCTCGTCCTTATGGAATTTTTGTAGGCAAAAGCCCAGGACGGGCCGCAGGCAAGTTGGCTCCGAAAGGAGGCACTTTTCCCCAAGAAGCCAAACTCAAGAGCCCACTTGGCAGATGTCATTTTGTAGGGCGCGTTTGGGCCTCCGATGGCAGCCAGGTTTGGCGGAGGGGGCAGCTTTGGTCTGGGAGGAATCCTCGTCCTTATGGAATTTTTGTAGCAAAAGTCCGGGACGGGACGCCGGCAAGTTGGTTTTGAAAGGAGTCACTTTTCCCCAAGAAGCCAAACTCAAGAGCCCACTTGGCAGATGTCATTTTGTAGGGCGCGTTTGGGCCTCCGATGGCAGCCAGGTTTGGAGGAGGGGGCAGCTTTGGTCTGGGAGAAATCCTCGTCCTTATGGAATTTTTGTAGGCAAAAGCCCAGGACGAGCCGCAGGCAAGTTAGGCATGTTGGCTTTGAAAGGAGGCACTTTTCCCCAAGAAGCCAAACTCAAGAACCCACAATGCAGAAGTCATTTTGTAGGGCGCGTTTGGGCCTCCGATGGCAGCCAGGTTTGGAGGAGGGGGCAGCTTTGGTCTGGGAGAAATCCTCGTCCTTATGGAATTTTTGTAGGCAAAAGCCCAGGACGGGCCGCAGGCAAGTTGACTCCGAAAGGAGGCACTTTTCCCCAGGAAGCCAAACTCAAGAGCCCACTTGGCAGATGTCATTTTGTAGGGCGCGTTTGGGCCTCCGATGGCAGCTAGGTTTGGAGGAGGGGGCAGCTTTGGTCTGGGAGAAATCCTCGTCCATATGGAATTTTTGAAGCAAAAGCCCTGCATGGGCCGCATTCATGTTAGGCATGTTGGCTTTGAAAGGAGGCACTTTTCCGCAAGAAGCCAAACTCAAGAGCCCACTTGGGAGGTGTCATTTTGTAGGGCGCGTTTGGGCCTCCGATGGCAGCCAGGTTTGGAGGAGGGGGCAGCTTTGTTCTGGGAGAAATCCTCGTCCTTATGGAATTTTTGTAGGCACAAGCCCAGGACGGGCCGCAGGCAAGTTGGCTTTGAAAGGAGGCACTTTCCCCCAAGAAGCCAAACTCAAGAGCCCACTTGGCAGGTGTCATTTTGTGGGGCGCGTTTGGGCCTCCGATGGCAGCCAGGTTTGGAGGAGGGGGCAGCTTTGGTCTGGGAGAAATCCTCGTCCTTATGGAATTTTTGTAGGCAAAAGCCCTGCATGGGCCGCAGGCAAGTTGACTCCGAAAGGAGGCACTTTTCCCCAGGAAGCCAAACTCAAGAGCCCACTTGGCAGATGTCATTTTGTAGGGCGCGTTTGGGCCTCCGATGGCAGCCAAGTTTGGAGGAGGGGGCAGCTTTGGTCTGGGAGGAATCCTCGTCCTTATGGAATTTTTGTAGCAAAAGCCCGGGACGGGACACAGGCATGTTGGTTTTGAAAGGAGTCACTTTTCCCCAAGAAGCCAAACTCAAGAGCCCACTTGGCAGGTGTCATTTTCTAGGGCGCGTTTGGGCCTCCGATGGCAGCCAGGTTTGGAGGAGGGGGCAGCTTTGGCCTGGGAGAAATCCTCGTCCTTCTGGAATTTTTGGAGGCAAAAGCCCAGGACGGGCCGCAGGCAAGTTAGGCAAGTTGGCTCCGAAAGGAGGCACTTTTCCCCAAGAAGCCAAACTCAAGAACCCTCAATGCAGATGTCATTTTGTGGGGCGCGTTTGGGCCTCTGATGGCAGCCAGGTTTGGAGGAGGGGGCAGCTTTGGTCTGGGAGAAATCCTCGTCCTTATGGAATTTTTGTAGTCTAAAGCCCAGCACGGGCCGCAGGCTAGTTAGGCAAGTTGGCTTTGAACGGAGGCACTTTTCCGCAAGAAGCCAAACTCAAGAGCCCACTTGGCAGATGTCATTTTATAGGGCGCGTTTGGGCCTCCGATGGCAGCCAGGTTTGGAGGAGGGGGCAGCTTTGGTCTGGGAGAAATCCTCGTCCTTATGGAATTTTTGTAGGCAAAAGCCCAGGACGGTCCGCAGGCAAGTTGGCTTTGAAACGAGGCACTTCCACCCAAGAAGCCAAACTCAAGAGCCCACTTGGCAGGTGTCATTTTGTAGGGCACGTTTGGGCCTCCGATGGCAGCCAGGTTTGGAGGAGGGGGCAGCTTTGGTCTGGGAGAAATCCTCGTCCTTATGGAATTTTTGTAGGCAAAAGCCCTGCATGGGCCGCAGGCAAGTTGACTCCGAAAGGAGGCACTTTTCCCCAGGAAGCCAAACTCAAGAACTCTCAATGCAGGTGTCATTTTGTGGGGCGCGTTTGGGCCTCCGATGGCAGCCAGGTTTGGAGGAGGGGGCAGCTTTGGTCTGGGAGAAATCCTCGTCCTTCTGGAATTTTTGGAGGCAAAAGCCCAGGACGGGCCGCAGGCAAGTTAGGCAAGTTGGCTCCGAAAGGAGGCACTTTTCCCCAAGAAGCCAAACTCAAGAGCACACTTGGCAGATGTCATTTTGTGGGGCGCGTTTGGGCCTCTGATGGCAGCCAGGTTTGGAGGAGGGGGCAGCTTTGGTCTGGGAGAAATCCTCGTCCTTATGGAATTTTTGTAGGCAAAAGACCAGGACGGGCCGCAGGCAAGTTGACTCCGAAAGGAGGCACTTTTCCCCAAGAAGCCAAACTCAAGAGCCCACTTGGGAGGTGTCATTTTGTAGGGCGCGTTTGGGCCTCCGATGGCAGCCAGGTTTGGAGGAGGGGGCAGCTTTGGTCTGGGAGAAATCCTCGTCCTTATGGAATTTTTGTTGGCAAAAGCCCACGACTGTCCGCAGGCAAGTTAGGCAAGTTGGCTATGAAAGGAGGCACTTTTCCCCAAGAAGCGAAACTCAAGAACCCACTTGGCAGATGTCATTTTGTAGGGCGCGTTTGGGCCTCCGATGGCAGCCAGGTTTGGAGGAGGGGGCAGCTTTGGTCTGGGAGAAATCCTCGTCCTTCTGGAATTTTTGTAGGCAAAAGCCCAGCACGGGCCGCAGGCTAGTTAGGCAAGTTGGCTCCGAAAGGAGGCACTTTTCCCCAAGAAGCCAAACTCAAGAGCCCACTTGGCAGGTGTCATTTTGTAGGGCGCGTTTGGGCCTCCGATGGCAGCCAGGTTTGGAGGAGGGGGCAGCTTTGGTCTGGGAGAAATCCTCGTCCTTCTGGAATTTTTGTACTCAAAAGCCCAGGACGGGCCGCAGGCAAGTTAGGCATTTTGGCTCCGAAAGGAAGCACTTTTCCGCAAGAAGCCAAACTCAAGAGCCCACTTGGCAGATGTCATTTTGTAGGGCGCGTTTGGGCCTCCGATGGCAGCCAGGTTTGGAGGGGGGGGCAGCTTTGGTCTGGGAGAAATCCTCGTCCTTATGGAATTTTTGTAGGCAAAAGCCCTGCATGGGCCGCAGGCAAGTTGACTCCGAACGGAGGCATTTTTCCCCAGGAAGCCAAACTCAAGAACCCTCAATGCAGGTGTCATTTTGTGGGGCGCGTTTGGGCCTCCGATGGCAGCCAGGTTTGGAGGAGGGGGCAGCTTTGGTCTGGGAGAAATCCTCGTCCTTATGGAATTTTTGTAGGCAAAAGCCCAGGACGGGCCGCAGGCAAGTTGGCTCCGAAAGGAGGCACTTTTCCCCAAGAAGCCAAACTCAAGAGCCCACTTGGCAGATGTCATTTTGTAGGGCGCGTTTGGGCCTCCGATGGCAGCCAGGTTTGGCGGAGGGGGCAGCTTTGGTCTGGGAGGAATCCTCGTCCTTATGGAATTTTTGTAGCAAAAGTCCAGGACGGGACGCCGGCAAGTTGGTTTTGAAAGGAGTCACTTTTCCCCAAGAAGCCAAACTCAAGAGCCCACTTGGCAGATGTCATTTTGTAGGGCGCGTTTGGGCCTCCGATGGCAGCCAGGTTTGGAGGAGGGGGCAGCTTTGGTCTGGGAGAAATCCTCGTCCTTATGGAATTTTTGTAGGCAAAAGCCCAGGACGGGCCGCAGGCAAGTTAGGCATGTTGGCTTTGAAAGGAGGCACTTTTCCCCAAGAAGCCAAACTCAAGAACCCACAATGCAGATGTCATTTTGTAGGGCGCGTTTGGGCCTCCGATGGCAGCCAGGTTTGGAGGAGGGGGCAG